>NW_022060066.1:1517139-1799426 GCF_007399415.2 Gopherus evgoodei | reverse complement strand
AATCTCTTGTTCTGTTTCCTGCAATCTCCACCCCTTGTTAGCTAGATGATCTTGTTTATTGCCTATATGTAAACTGAGGAAAATCTGCATTCTTTTGTTTAGAACTGACTTGTTTGCCAGCTCCCTGGCCATGCCTGCATCAAACACTCTTTAGCCACAATTCCAGCTCATATCCATAACTCTTAATACAAGCTGAGTCCATACCTCAAAGAAGAAGATTAATGAGCAGTGAGTTATTAGTGTTCAAATGATAGCTGACAGGGCACATTTTGTACAAAGATTGTTACAAAAGTATGTAGGGTGTGAACACCTGGGTGCTTTGCGTCATCAGCTGCAATTTTCAAAATTTCCTCACAAAAGTTTAGTCAAAACATTTATTTATTTTTTCATTTTCAACAAATCAGCATTTTCCAGTAAAAGAAACTTTTATCATACTGATATTGACTAGCTTTGGCCTATACTTTTCTATCAAATGTGAATTTCATGTAACAACGATATGATATGATGTAAAGTTTACACAAATGTGTAAAACCAGTCAGGTGATCTCAACAGGCTTACTCACATGAGCGACTTACTCATGGGCATCAGCTTTCTAGGCTTGGGCCATAAAAGATGACTACCAAAGCTGAGTCAAACATCTCAGATCAGGTATTTAACTGACTAACAGAACTTTAGAATGACCAAGAGTGAGAATATGAAAGTTACTGCACATGCCAGGCACGGTAACTCAGCCTCTTCTTTTACACAGCCAGAATTGTAAAGAATTCTCACTAAAATGAACAAGAGAGTTTTACCTTCTTCAGATGCAAAGACACAACAGAGCAAGACCTATTACTCCACAATGCCAGTGCACATTCTTCTGCACTACACACTCTGGCCTCCTCTCTGCTTTGACCTCCTTTTGAAAACACTTGGATGTCTTTAGAAGAACTTTCCATCAGTCTCTCCCCACTTGCCTATGTACTGGTAGCCAGTTACCTCCAGCAGAGTGACAGAGTAGAGAGCATTGGTTACATTGCTGCTCACTCATTTTCCAAAGGATTTTGTTAGCAAAGTTAGAAACTGACTCTGGATGCTACCCAGGGGACTTGGTCTCATTTGCTGCATCCGAGCAGCATCAGAAATAGTTCCCTGAACTTTTATATTTATTCTGGCCAAATTGAGAGTGGAACCTTCTCACTGACCCACAACCACTGCTAATCCCTATGCTCCAATCACTGCATGGTAGGTCTGACATTCTAAGGTTTAAACACTGTGTAGGGTGCATGTGATGGTGTCTTATAACTGTACAGGATTGGAAATCTCCTGTCTGTCTACGGGTGAGCAGCACGGTCTGTCACTTCAAGGTCATTGCAGGGCAGGTAACACAATGTATTCATGCTAGTCTAGAGATTTTATGGTCCTGATACAGCAAGACACTTAAAAATGTGCTGAAACATCAGCATGTAAATACAACCACGGACTTCAATTAGACTAATCATATAGTAAACATAGGCACATATTTACAGTCTGTGATGAAACAGAGTTTCTTTCTTCCTTCCTTCCTTCCTTTCTTTCTTAACAATTATCATCTGGATTGAATGCACATGCTCTGCTCTCTGTGTAAGGAAAAAGTATCAGGAGCTTCTAATTTCACAACTGTCCTTTATCTCTGTGTTTGGAAAAAAATGAATCTTACTGTTCAGAGGCTTTCAGCATTTGAAGGTAGTGCTTACCATTCATATCACAATGTTTTGGCTCAGAACTAGAATTGTTTGGAAAATGTCTTCAGCCCCACACCTCATCCTCCCAGAAATTTTTGACATTTATTCCATGTTTTTTCTAGCAGAAGATGTTGGGTGGTTTTTGTTTTTTTGGTTTTGTCAGAATCACATACCCAAATATACACAAACTTGGAAAGAAAAAAAATGTTCCCTTTCCCTGTTGAAATCCCCCCAGGGTGGCTTTCAAACTTTCAGCTTATGTATCTCAGGGAATGTCTAGTTCTAGCTCATGGCAAGCTGAAGAGTCAATCTACCACACATTCCCCTGAGTATTAAGTGTACATGTGGAGTTTGCTGTCAGGCACTAAAAGTTCACTAGGGTGCTTTAATCTAGTCATAAGAACATAAGAACGGCCATACCAGGTCAGACCAAAGGTCCATCTAGCCCACTATCCTGTCTTCTGGTGGTGTTTCAGACAGAATGAACAGAACAGGGCAAATATCAAGTGATCCATTCCCTATCGCTCATTCCCAGCTTTTGACAAACAGGGGCTAGGGACACTTCAGGTTATGGTTTTGCATCCCTGCCCATCCTGGCTGCTTCTTGCAGCTCCCATTGGCCTTGAATGGCGAACTGTGGCCACTGGGAGCTGTAGGGGGTTGTGCCTGCAGACAGACAACATCATCAAAATGTCTTGCAGCTCACAATTATATCATCCTGATGGGCCGCATGCAGCCTGTGGGCCGCAGGTTGCCCATTACTGGTCTAGATCATACTTCGTCCTGCCTCCTTTCAGGGCACTGGACTTGATGACCTATCGAGGTTCCTTCCAGTCCTACATTTATATGATTCTATGATAACCACTCCTTTAAAAGGAAAAGTGAAAAGGACGGGGGGAGAGAAAAGGTAAAGAAAAGGAGAGAAGAAATAAAAGGAAAGAAAGAAAATAATGGAAAGGATAGAAAAAGGGGAGAAAGAGAGAAATGAAAAAAGAAAAAAGAGAAATAAAAAAGAAAAAAAAGAAGAGAGAAAAAAGTAAGAAGGTAGAGAGAAAAGAGAAGAATTATCACAGCTCTCTGAGTGGTCCAGGTGTCAGACCGCGAGTGTTCACCACCGTGGGGTGGAGTCCTGTGAATATCCCACTCCCAGAGCACGTGCCTGGGTGACAGTACCATGGCTGTCAACCAGGATTGCTCAGGCAATCCAACTAGACTCACTACCAGCACATGACCCCTCGGGGAGCTGTGTCCAGTGGTAAATACAGTGATCCAAAACAGCCTTCTTAAAACAAAGTATTGTTTGACTTGAGGAGTAAGAGCACAACATAGGAGAGGATTAAAACAACAAAAGGCCTACACACATTTATCTTACCTAAACGCAGAGCCCCTCAGCAGGCTAAGCTTCCTTGATGTCTGGAGGGCAGTTTCTGCCTCTAAATCTTCTCACAAAAGCAGCCTCTCTTCTATTCAGAGACTGTGTCTCTTTAAATATCCTCAGACTTCTGATCTTCTTCCCTTTGAAAGGGAAGGATTCAGTCCCGGGAAAGCTGGCCTGGAAGGCCTACCATGGGCTGGCAGAGGTAGCATATCACAGTGAATTGTCCTTGGTGTTTGCTGAGGAGCTCTTATCTTGGCTGTTGTGCTTCTTCCTGGGTAGTTCCTGGCTACTGAGCTCTTGTATTAGCCAAATATGTGAATACAAATAACATCTTTACAATATACAAACATACAGAATTCATAGATTGCTACAGGCAGCTCCAAATCCACCACAAGAACATTTGAAAAACAATATTTTTACAGGTTTCAAATAAATATTTTTCTTACTATCACTCTTCTCAGAACTTCCTTTACCTATTTATTCCTCAAGCTGTAGATCAAAGGGTTCAGCACTGGGGACACCACTTTGTAGAACAGGGGAAACAGTTTGTCAATGTGGAGTGAGTAGCTGGATTTGGGCCTCAAATATGTCATGATACCGGACCCATAGAACAATGTCACCACAATGAGATGGGAAAAGCAGCTGGAGAAAGATTTGCTCCTGCCTGTATCTGATGGCATCTTGAGGATAGCGTAGAGGATACGGACATAGGACACAAGGATGAGTAGGAAGGGGACCATGATGAAAAGGATACAGATGGTGTAAATAGAAATTTCATTCCTGTAGGTGTATGTGCAAGCCAGCTTTAGTAGTGGAGGCAGGTCGCAGAAAAAATGGTTGGGACTATTGGGCCCTCAAAAGGGCAGAATGAATATGAAAGTTGCCTGCCCTAATGCCACCAGCAGACCAATGAGCCAAGACATAGCCGAAAGCTGGAGACACACACTTCTGCTCATCATGGTCCTGTAGCGCAGAGGGTGGCAGATAGTCACGTAACGGTCATATGCCATGATGGCCAGCAGGCAGCACTCTGTGATCCCCAAGAAGGTGAAGAAATACATCTGCATGGCACAGCCCAGGAAGGAAATACTTTTGTCTTTGGAAAGGAAGTTCACAAGCATCTCGGGGATGGCGGATGAGGTGTAGCCGATTTCCAGAAAGGACAAGTTCCGGAGGAAAAAATACAAGGGGTAGCCAAGGGCAGGGTCCACCACTGTGATCGTGATGATGACAACATTGCCCACCAAGCTGATGAGGTACAACACCAGCATCAAAAAGAAAAGAGAGACCTGCACCTCCAAGAATTCAGAGAAAGACATGAAGACGAACCGTGTCACAACTGAATGGTTCCTATTATCCATGTCCTCCTGTTGTTTTCCATCTGCAGAGATAATAAAATCATTCATTCATTGGTTAGCTAGGAGGATCCACCAGTATATACATATATAGCCCATGACAAACATTTTCAATAGTAGCCGGTGGTCCTAGATGCCCCCATTTTTGGATGGCCAACATAAAACCCTTTTTGTTTGATGTTCAGTGGGACTAAAACACATAGCTCCTATTGACTGGGCTTAGAAAATCAGGCTCAAGAGGCTAGATACACAAAGGGACTTAGACACCCAATTGTCACCTTAGGTGTCTAAATCCCAGAATTAGACCCCAGTGGGATTCACAACCCCGCCACTCAGATGCTCCTGAACTGTATAGGCCTCTGAACTCACTCAGCACCTAAGTTTTTGCAGTACCATCTCTCTAGGTTCCTCTGTTTCTTCCTCTGAGCATGCCCACTCTAGGTATCAGGACACCTAAGCCCCAGAGCAATGTGTGAACCAGGGGCAGCGAGGCTTCCTCCACCTAGTTCACCTGCGAGGCCTGATCCGTCAGCATGCTCAGAGCTTACCTAACTCCATAAGAAACCGCTGGGAATGGATAGTGGGTGGGGGAAAAGACCTCCCTCCTAGCTTTCAGCCCAGTGGTTAGGGTGCTCACCTGGAATGCTGCAGACCTTGGGCTATTTATTTATTAATTATTTAGCCATACGGGAACAACTTCAGCAGGGAAGAATGAAGAAGCCTCACGTCAGGATAGCCCATAGCCCAAGGGTTGGGACACAAACCTGAAAGTGAGCAGAGCCTTTTGCAAGCGGGCTAAGGGGGAACTTGAGCCAGGGTTGCCTGCTCTCCAGGTGAGTGCCCTAAATACTGGCCTCACAGTTATGAGCAAGGCCCCCCTCCTGCAAAAATGGCGCAGGCACTGACTCCAATAGAGAGTTCACAGTTGAGGCTCCCAGGCAGAGAAAGGCGCCTCCCTGCAGCCTGGATTTAGGTGTTGAACTCTGTGAGAGCTGCGGGGATTAGGATACGCCCATCTCCTTGGCATCTCCCATTGGCTAGCTTAGGCAGAGAGCTGCATAGCATGCTGGGTTCTACAAGTCCCATTCCTAGGTGCCCGTGTCTCTCCATTCATTGCATAAGGAGCCTGGGCTTTGTGAATCCCAGAGATTTCCTAGGTCCCTAATTTCCTTTGTACATCTAGCCCCCGGTGTCACAAACTAGGCACCCAGAACTAGAGGCACTTAAAATCAGCGGCTAGTTGTGAGTGTATCAGCCTGGATCTCCCTGTTCTGTAAAAGGAGGGCAGTGTTCCTCTGTTTAGTACAGGTGCAAGCAGGTAACAAGTGGATTTTATTCCATGTTGCCTGGATGAGAATGACAAAGCTTGATGTCCCTGGGTCCCACTGCCAGCCAGACCACATTGGGGTCTGATCATGAAAACCTACAAGTGGTCCTGGCTCACTGATTACTCTGAATAATTGAAAGACGTCTGCCTGCTGCATAGTTCTAGGTTTCATTCTACAGGAGATTTCATGTAGGGAGACACATACTGATTGAGTGCACAAAAACACTGCAGACATGTTCCCTTTTCTCTCTCTCTCTCTGTCTCTGCCTCTCTCTCTCTCTCTCACACACACACACACACACTCCTATTCAAATCTGTGGTCTTACAAATCATTTGTTCAAAGATGGCTGAAATGTTAATCAACTTTCCAGCCAGATTCTTCCTTCAGTTAACAGCTCCAGTGCAGCAGCACGGTGAAATAATACTCCTTTTTGGCTATGCCTGACTTCCCTCTCTGTCCAGCTTTACACCACAATCCACTGTAACTCAATTATCTTCACTAAAGTTACTAATTTCCATCTGATGAAGTGAGAGGAGAATCAATGTCATGGAAATTCAAGTTATCCACCCATCCATCCATCTATGCATCCATCCATCCCCAAGCACACCCCTCTATCCATCCCACCATACCCATCCATCCATCCATCCATCCATCCAAAGGCAGCAGGAGATATATGGATCCAGGTCACTGTGAAAGCCAGGAGCAAGCCATGAAAGGGGTGTTTAGTTATTTGCACTTGTGCAAAGCTCCCAAGACTTCTCCATGCCTACACACTGCAAACAGCATTTTACAACCACTTGATACAGGGGTAAATGATTACACAAATTGGACAGCCATGCATGCTCAAGTCTTGACTTCTAATAGATGCTGCAGCATTGAGCACGGTGTAAGAATGCATCGAGAATTGTACAAGGATTAGAATATGTTACTTAATGCAAAATAAGGTTGGGGCTGGGACAAAATAAAAATCTAAATGAAAAAAATAACCAGTAAAGGTGGGTAACCCTGGATGGAAGGATCAAAATCAGCGCTAAGCAGAAGCAGCAGGGGAAATAGCACTGACCTGAAACTCCATGATGTTTGCAGCTTGAAGTAATGACCTCTTATTTCCCAGGGCTTAATGACCAGGATTCAGTCCCCACAGCTCAGATTTATCTCTGTGTTTTCTCCACAACTTGGATTCTCTATCTAAAGAGCCTCATGTCTCAGGAGCTGGGACTGGATGACAGGAGACGGATCACTCGATAGTTGCCCTGTTTTCTTCATTCCCTCTGGGGCACCTGGCATTGGCCCCTGCAGAAGACAGGATACTGGGCTAGACGGACCATTGGTCTGATGCCATATGGCTGTTCTTAGTATGAGCACAAGCCACAATCTCATGTGGAAGAACATGCTGCTTATAAAGTAGAGATGCTTGCTCATATGGGTACCTTTTCAGAAGAAGACTGTGTCTCCCCCGACAGCGCTTGTGAAAGAGTCTGAGGAGTTAGTTCTATGTCTTTTGTGTTGATGGCACAAACAGCCCCAATGCAGACAATCTTCTAAGTCACATGAGATCTCCCTGCTGACATTTCATCACTGGGGATGGTCAAAAAAAATTGTGAAATCTTTTTCTGAAGGAAATTTGGGATTTTAACTAAGGAACAATTCTACACAAATTTGTTTAATTGGAAAACCTAAAAATAAAATAAAATAAAATAAAATAAAATAAAATAAAATAAAATAAAATAAAATAGTTTTTTGGACTAATGGATTGTGAGTTAAGTAAGTTTTCAGCTAAAGTTTTTTGGCTTTTAAACTTTTTTTTTTGAGTTTTCAGCAGAAAACAATATTTTTTGTAGATGATAATTTTAAATTTCAATCAAAATGTTCTATGGGGACAAAGGAAATCCTGCTAGATTTTACTGCTGATATTACAATTATAATGTATTATTTGCATTGTGCAATCAGTGAAGATCCCCAGTCATGGCCCAGAACCCTATTGCGCTAGGTGCTGTACAAACACAGGATGAGCTCTCAATGGCAGAAATGTAACTCTTAGCCCTGTTGTGTCCCAGTGCAGGCTAGATAGCCTCACTCCAGCAGTTCTTATTCACACCAGCACCTCTAACCACCAGGCGCCAGACTCATTCTCTTAGCGGTTGCTCTCGCTGTCTCTCTCTCTGGGCCACGGGCTCTTCACAGTGGAATAGCTTCAACAGGAGAGAATTAATTGAAAGCTGAATCACAGCCAAAGTGAAAGGAGAGCTGTGACCACTGGCTTCAGTGGAGTAACATAGGAGTTATTTATGTCCAGTGAAGAGTCTCACACCTGTTCCATTTTACTGTTTGATATTGTCCCCTGCTCACTCTCACCTAGAATGACCAGATCAGAGGAAGAAAATATTGGGATACATGGGGGGGGGTCACCAGCGGAGAAGAAAAAACAGAGTGCCGCCAGTGGAGCAAACCTCCCCCCCCCAAAATGGAGTACCTTGATTGGGACAAACATCGTCTAGGATGCAGAACAAAGGCCTAAATATCAGGACATCTGGTCACCATACTCTCACCTGCTGCTTTACCTTGATGAATGCAGGCAGGGCTCATCTAGCGGGGAAGGGATCTGGGGCCCCCTGGATATCATTCCGCTCACAGGGTGCCTCTGAAAGCTCTGTGGTTTCAGTCCCACCTCCAGTTGGATTAAGCCCACATGTGTCAGATCTATGAGCACGTGCCATACTGCTGGTGCTGAAGAACCACCTCCCACAGCTGAAAATCTGCAGAAGACTCAACGTTTATACATGATCTAGTCACTAGAGGGGGACAAACAGCCTGACAGCGTTACCATGGGTTATGCAATGCCCTGGACTGCAGGAGCTCGTCCCAAGCAGCAGAGATCAATGTCAGTTCAATTCCCCAGAGGTGCCAGCACTTTGTCACTCCGCTTGCTCCTTCTCTGCCAGATGGATGAAGACGGTCAGACTTGAGAATTTGCAACATGTAGCTCTTCACATCATGAATATTTGAGTCTTCATGTTTGTATTGGTACCCTGCAACCAGGGTAGACTGGAAAGTTTGGAAAAAGATTGGAAATGTTGGGAAGAATTTGGTGACATGATTCTGTTCCCCATACATCTGTATGAAACTGGACCAATTCCAGTGGCTAGAATGGGACTGGAACAGAAAACTCATCATTACTCCTCTTCTTTTCTTTCATTTTTATGTTTTTTAAATCAGAAATTACCAGCAAAAACATGATGAAAATGTTCCATTTATCCAAAATATTGGTTTCTGTTAAAAAAGGTGCTATTTCAATAACATTTTCAATAATATTTTCACAAAACATACATCTAGAACTTAGAAATGAAAATGATTCTTTGCTCACAAAACCAGGTTCTCATTTTTCTAACCCCTCTATGTATCAAAGGCCCTATAGTGTGAGAAGAGCTAGAGGAGATGGCTTTTACCACAAGTGTTTGCGCCTTTGCCGGCTGTTTCTAGGACAGAGGCACTGTATGCAAATCCTGTGATGTTATAGATTTTATTGATTGAACATTAATTGTGTGGCAAGAGACAAAGGCATCTGGCATCACACAGAGCAGAGACTGATTGAGCAACAATTCACACCAGCAAGCAAAGAATGATTTATACCAAGAGAGAACTTTTCTTTGACTAATGTGCAGAATCAGAATTGATGAACTAAAGTGCAGTCAAGTCACGGGGTTAACTCATGAGCTAGATACTAGTGCTCTCATGGCAGAAGTTGAGACTCCTTGCCCCACTTTGATCCCATATAATGACATTTTCCAGCCAGGTGACAATTCTGTAGTTTGCAAAATCTACTGGGTGGTTTTAATGTATGCAGAGCATAGATGAAAAAGTCTTCTTAAGAGCTTGCCTTCTTGTTGGAGCAAGCCACAATATGTTTGATCTCTTGCAGAATCTTGTCTTTGTTGTTCAACACATTCAGTCTGGCTGACTGGAGGAGTTTGTGGATGTCTCTCTCGTTGTAGAGAAAGCGAATGGGGGGTGAATGTAATTCTCCTTTCCCTCACATAGCCTGAAAGCAAAGAGAGAGAAGATGTGAATATGTTTTTAGGATGAGGATATTAATCTTACTAATGTAGTGTCAATAAGTATTACTACTATTATTAGGACTAAAACACAGGTAGATATCTTTATGGATATTTTGAAGATTCACATTTAAATTAGTTAAAATTAAAACAATGGATGGGATATAGGGTCAGATTTTCAGAGGTATTTAGGTGTGGGAAGATAGATGACTAGTGAGATTTTTGAAAGCACCTGTCTAGGTTAGGTAGGTTAGGTACCTAATTCACTTAGGCACTTTGTAAATCCCATTAGGTGTTTATCTGCATCTATAGGCACCTAAATACCTTTTAAACTTGAAATGTTTACAGTTCAGTGAAGAAAAAAACAAAACAAACCAGAGGTTAATAACAAACATCCCGTATGGCAGATAACTCCATAACTGCCTACTCTGTAATTTCTCCCAACTTCCTCTTAAGTTTCTATCACTGGCTTTTCTAAGATAGGACACCAGACTAAATGAATGTGACTTATTTTCCCAATCCTTATGCCCCTTTGCTACGCTACCCCAGCACAAACCAGACTCAGCTGTATTTAAGTCACCCGTGTAAGTGAAATAAGAGTGAGCCTTTAAGAAAGTTGGCGTGACATGAAAGTTACCTGGGCAATTCACTTTGTTGAAAAGTGGGAAATGCATGATGATAGGCACACCCTCTCCTCTGAAGATGTAGCAGTCAGATGGGTTATCTGGGTCTTGGAGCAATTTCCCATCCACCTCAGGGAACGGGATGCAGTTTTCTTCACAGTATTTGGCAGCTTGCTTGAGTGTCTAAGAATGAGGGAAATGTGACTGTTTTATTTAAAAGAACTGCTGCTGTCCACAGATAGTGAAATATTCAAGACCAGGTAGCTCAAACCACAAAAAAGCTAACTGTCTCTCTGAGGCCTCAAATAAATTGACTAAGCAGAAAACCTCCAGTGCAAATCAGATCCTCTGCTCTTGGGATAGGAAGAATGTTTGCATAGCAACATGTGGTTGTCTACACAGAGACCTCTTGGCTGGGATTTCCAAAAAACTACAAGGAGCAAGAATTTACCTCCCTGGAAAAGTCAATAGGAGTTGGGCACTTAGCTCACTTAAGTGCCTTTAAAAATCTCAGTCCACAACCATAAGCCTGGATCAAACATGGCACACTGAGTCCAGCATCCCGGCACAGAGCTAGAAGGTTCACAGCAGCCCACAGCTGTTCCACAGGGATAGATCTGAGTGGTTCAGTGGGACCCGAAGGAAAGTTCTGCATAAGCTCGAAAGCTTGTCTCTCATACCAATGCTAGTTGGTCCAATAAAATACATTACCTCGCCACCTTGGTTCAGTAGGAGATATTTTCCTCTATGGCTCAATATTCACCCCCATATTCATCACATCAAAGTTCAAGGCCGCTAAAGGTTGATCTTTCAGTTAACAGATTTCCTTCCCTGTGGTACTATGGGGTGGATTTTCAAAGTCACCAAATCCGTTGCCCAACTCCCATTGATTAAGGCGCCAAACTGTCCATTGTGCATTTGAAAATCTCCTCCAACAGAGATCCATTGGGCCACCTCCTAAAAACACTAGATTTGACTCAAGTCTGCTGACCAACTTCCTACTTGGATGGTTGGATTCTTTCCACGAAAGACTCCCCCAGCTTGTTCAGAAGGGTCTGGGATTCTTTGCTCCCTTCCTGTCCTGAACTGTTCTCCAGCAATGAAGTAAAAAACCAAAAAGTTTGTTATTTTAAAACATTCTAAACTTTTTTGGGCCCTTATCTCTTATGGTCAGGGACAACATATTTTTCTGTGTTCAAACATTACCTGGCACAATTGGCCTTCGATCCTAATTGGAACAACAGTAATAATGGTGACAATGATAGAAATTACCTGAAACGGATCAAAAGGTCCATAGTCAAAGGAGAGGATCAGCTTCACTTTCCTGTCTGGGTGGAGAACCAGGGGGTAAGCACACTTTATGGCTATGCCAACATCAACCAAGGAGATGACTTTATTGTTCACCAGCTCAGGAGTGTCAATACCAGCTAAAGGAATGTATCCAAAAACAGAGTTTTAATACTAAGAGATTAGAATCTGCACCCACCCAGGGCATGTGAACAAGATTTATAAATAACACTTGTCTACAATTTTTGAGAAGACGTCTGCTTCAGAGATAAAATGTGATATTTATTATGTATTTTGATGTGTTGAATTCAAATATGACAAAAAACAACTGATTGGCTACTGTTTCTAAGATATTTAAGTTTTTACATTTTATGTCTATGTATATTGTGTAGATAGTAGAGTTTTAATCATAAATTGTAAACCTAGGTCTTTTCATGTGTTTATGGTTGCTTTACATGATAATATTTCACCTGTCCTGTTTATGTAACACTTTAAAAATCAGCAAAAGGGTTATATACATAAAATTTATTATGAAACAAAAGGGAAAAAACTATTCTGTACATAGTTTAGTCCTATTCAGTGTCTACTCAGCGCTTCTTGGCTTGTCTCTTGTATTCCTTAAATGGAGCATCTCTTGTCACTGTCCAGCAATAGTCTGCAAGCATTGATGGGCTCCATTTGCCCTGAGAGCCTGCCAGGAGATTCCACTGCTGTAGTTTGGAGCCCAACAGCTCTGCCTTACTCTTGGGTAGTTCCAAATCCCTGACAAGGTCATTCAGTTCACCTTGTGTTAGGAGGTGTGGTTCAGAGGAGGAGGATGGGAGAAAATGTGGGTCCTGTGACATTGATGGTTGAGGACCAGAAGTTTCATCTTCTTCCTCTTCCTCGTCTGACTCAAGTGAGAATGATTTTGGTGCATCAGGAACCGGCAGTCCTTCTCCATGGGGTACTGGGCGTATAGCTGATGGAATGTTTGGATAATGTACAGTCCACTTTTTCTTCTTTGACACACCTTTCCCAACTGGAGGCACCATGCAGAAGTAACAATTGCTGGTCTGATCTGTTGGCTCTCTCCAAATCATTGGCACTGCAAAAGGCATAGATTTCCTTTCCCTGTTCAACCGCTGGCAAAGATTTCTTGCACAAGTGTTGCAGCATATGTGTGGGGCCCACCTCTTGTCCTGATCTCCAATTTTGCAGCCAAAAGAAAGGTGATAGGTTTTCTTAACCAGAGTAGTTATACTGCGCTTTTGTGATGCAAAAGTTACTTCACGACAAACATAGCAGAAGTTATCTGCACTGTTCACACAAGTACGAGGCATCTCTGCTCACTTTGGCTAAACAGAAATGTGTCCCTTTGCAAAATCAAACACTGACAAAGAAGAGAGCACGACACTGTATGATTTCTAGAGCTGATATAGGGCAATTTGTTCAGCAGAGTGATGTAAGCTTCGTTATGATTGCATCACCCATGACTTCTAAGAATAACATGATGCAGTTCATATCATGTATGACGCAATACCAGCTTCAGATTGCATCATTCATTGTTTTGCCTAAAAAGCAAGTACTGTCCAAATCCAGTCATAGATTTATACATAGATCCACTCAAAGATGTATTTTAGTCTTTTCTGGTTTAAATTGAGATCCCTTCTCTTTATAACTCACGTATCCTCTGCCATTCCCAAGTCAAGGGTCGTATATAATGACCCAATAGCATATCTTGAAAACTAGAGCCAATCAACAATTTTAAGCATCATTTTCATTCTCAGTGACCCAGAATTAGTAAAGTTGGACTACATTTATTTCAGAAGCATTTTGGCTGTAGAGCAGTGTTATGTGCAGTCAGACATCAGGGTAGTTAGAAGAGTGCAGCAGGGCACGTTGCACATCAGAGAAGCTTTGAAAACCAGATTCATGACTGGCCAGGCTATGTTGTGACAGTTCTTTTGTTTCTCCTTGATGAAAACGTGCCCTCTTGGTTCACTCTACTTACTTGTAAGCCAACCACCCTCTTCTCCCCTCTTTGATCTCCACTTGAAGAGGTAATAAAGTCATTGCTGTTTCAATCCATGTATTCTTTATTAATTTGTCACACAAGTGGGGGAATAACTGTCAAGGAAGCCCAGGAGGAATGGGGGAAGAGGGAAACACCAGATGGGGTGGTGGAGGAAGGGAGGAGGGAAGGACAAGGTCACACTACATTTCAAAACTTATTGAATGCCAGCTTTCTGTCACTTGGGCAGTCCTCTGGAGTGAAGTGGTTTGGTGGCCGGAGGCCCCCTCACTGCGTTATTGGGCATCTGGGCGAGGAGGCTATGGAACTTGGGGAGGAGGATGGTTGGTTACACAGGGGCTACAGAGGTGGTCTGTGCTCCTGCTGCCTTTTCTGCACCTCACCAAAGTGCCGGATAATATCATTTTGATCCTACAGTAACCTAAGCATTGCTTCCTGCCTCCTCTCATCACACTGACACCACCAATCATCTTGATCCCACCATCTCTCCTCTTGCTCCTGCCACCTGTCCTCGTGTTCATTTTGTGCTTTCCTGCACTTTGACAGTGTCTGCCTCCAGGCAGTCTGCTGGGCTCTTTCAGTGCGGGAGGACTGCATGAGCTCAGAGAACATTTCATCAGGAGTGCATTTTTTTTTGCCTTCTAATCTTCGCTAGCCTCTGGGACAGAGAAGATATGGGGACTGTTGAAACATTTGCAGCTGTGGGAGGAAAAAAAGGGAGAGTACTATTTAAAAAGACACATTTTAGACAACGAGTAGACTCATTTATGGAGAACCAAGCTGTTACCATTACATAGCACATGTGCTTTCTTTACAAGGTCGCATTTTGCCTCTTAAATTGAGGACCTCCGGTTCGGTGTGAGAGATCACATACACAGGACCGGCGGGCAACAGAATTTAGCTTGCAGCCAGACATAATAAGCCACAGTCTTTTGGCTTCTTTAACCTTCATAACATGTGTGGATGGTTTCAAACAGTAGCGTATTCATTTCCCATACCAAGTATCCGTTGGGTTGGCCATTTAAAAGGAGGGTCTGCGGTTTTTGGGATAAAGTGCAGCACAAACCCAACTAACCCCTCCCCCCCCACACACACCCAATACTCTGGGATGATCGTTTCACCCCTCCCCCCAGCGCATGGCAAACAGCGGGGATGATTTCTGTTCAGCCACAGGCAGGCAGCCCAGCAGAAATGGACACCTCTGAATGTCCCCTATTTGAACCATGTGACCCTGGGAATACATCTAGTGAAGCTTCACTGAGATGTCCTTGGAGGATTTCCGCTCCATCTCCATACACGTTAACAGACTTTTCCAGTAGCTGTACTGGTTGCCAATGCATCCCAAGTCTTCAGGGTAAATTAATTATTAAACATGCTTGCTTTTAAACCATATACAATATTTACAAATATTTACACTCACCAGAGGTGCCATCTCTGCCTTCAAGATCCAGGAACCCACTTGTGTGGGTTGGGAGGGTATTGGCGCCAGGGTAATAAACAGTTCCTGGCTACCAGGGAAAATGGTTTCCTTGCTTGCTTGCTGTGCACTATCTTCAACCTCATCCTCATCATCACCTTCCTCATCCCCCAGATCTGCTTTCCTATTGCGTGAGAATCCATTGATGGAATCCACACACAGTGTTGGGGTAGTTGTAGGGGCACCTCCTAGAATGGTATGCAGCTCATCATAGAAGCGGCATGTCTGGCCAGGGCTGGCTCTACAGTTTTTGCCACCCCAAGCAGCATGCCGAATTGGTGCCGCGGGTGGTGGGGGCAGTCCCTGTGCCCTTAGGGTGGCAGGCACGTTTGTGCAGCTGTGGCAATTCAGTGGCAGCTTCTATGTTTAGCTGAAGCTGCCCCAGACAGCTAAACATAGAAGCTGCTGCCGAATTGCACCGCTTCGTAAATGCTCCTGCCACCCTAAGAGCACAGGGATTGCCCCTGCTGCCTGCGGCGGCAACTCGGTACACTGCTTGGGGGCAAAACAACATGAACTACCGCCCCTTGCAAATTGCCGCCCCAAGCACCAGTTTTGAATGCCGGTGCCTGGAGCCGGCCCTGTGTCTGACGCTGTGACTCAGAGCAGCCGTTTGCCTCTCTGGCTCTTTGGTAGGCTTGCCTGAGCTCCTTAAGTTTCACGTGGCACTGCAGGGGGGCCCTGTTATAGCCTCTGTCCTTCATGCCCTTGGAGATTTTTTCAAATATTCCGGCATTTCATCTTTGGAACAAAGTTTAGATAGCACAGATTTGTCTCCTCATAGAGCGATCAGATCTCGTACCTCCTGTTTGGTCCACCCTGGAGCTTTTTTGTGGTTCTGGGACTCCACTGCATGGTTACCTGTGCTAATCAGCTCTCCATGCTGGGCAAACAGGAAATGAGATTTAAAAGTTCATGGGGCTTTTCCTGTCTACTTGGTCAGTGCATTGGAGATCAGAGTGCTGTCCAGAGCGGTCACAATGGAGCACTCTGCTTCCAGAGGCCAATATAGTTGAATTGCATCCACACTACCCCACATTTGACCCAGCAGGGTCGATTTAAGATCTAATCCCCTCGTCAGGGAGGAGTACAGAAATCGATTTTAAGTTGACAAAAATGGCTTTGTCGTGTGGATGGATGCAGGGTTAAATCGAACTAATGCTGCTAAATTCGACCTAAACTTGTAGTGTAGACAGGGCTTCAGAGTCTGTGGCTCAGGCCCTCAGGCAGGGCTGAGCAAACAAGTAAATACAGGGAAGCCCAGGCCCTGGGTCAGAGTGGGACAGTACAGAATTTGTGGCTCAGGCCCTGAGGCAGGGGCTGAGCAAACAGTGAAGCACTAGGTCAGGCCCCAGTTCCAGAGGGCCTGGGGAGAGGGGAAGATGCAACCCACATGTTGGGTGGCAGGGGGGACACAGGCCCATCCGCTTCATTGCGTCCCAGCCCAGGGCCCTGACAGCGGCAGAAGACCCTCTGCTGTGTCAGTGGGGATCCTGGCCGCAACATGCTAACATGGGCTCTGGGTGTGCTGTAGCCAGACTAGGGTCGGTTGCCCCCGGGCTACTTCCTACCTCCCCCTCTAGAGGTGCCTGCATCTGGACAGTGTCTTCCAAGGAATCAAGCAGCTTGGCAGCTCCTCAGGGGACTCGGCGAGCGGTAGGGTTGGCAGCTCCTCCAGGTAGCTTGCCACAGGCAGGCTTAACAATTTCCCCGGGGCCTGGTCGGCATCAGGCCTCAGCTGGTCTGGCTAGTCCGCGGGTCAATCGCAGACTGCAGGAGTCTCCCCACCGGAAGCTCAGCCACAGGTGTCTGGCCTCTCCAGTGGCTGTGGCTCTAGTGAGCTCTGGGTTGGACTTTTGTACTTCTGTCCTGCACCCTGACCTCTGGGGAGCGGGCGCAAGCTACACTGGATCTGCCCACTATGGCATCCAAAGGGGCTTGTCCCTCTCTGGGGTAGCTGGGAACCACACCACCTTGCTACAATTAGGAGTAAAACTACCCTTGTACCATTGTTTTTCCTTTATAAAAATAAATATTCACTTCCCTTATACAATAATTTCAAATTTCCCTCCAGCAGAATATCAAAGGAGATTACATCATTTCATATGAAGAAACAATTATCAAGCAGGAGAGATGCTAATTTCTGTGAAAGGGAATAACAACAAAATACACCAAGAAATGCAGCACGATTGAGACATCCAGGAAGGAACCCAAAGCTCAGTTTACTGAGATAATTGAAGACTATCAATAGTAGAAGAGAATGGAAAGTGCAGTGCAAAGACTGTAATCTGGTCTTAGAAAAGATGATGAAAGGGTTAGGGTTGGGTACGGCTGGCAATAGATCATCTGTGAGAAAAGGAAAGCAGTGTAGTTACAGTGAAATAATCTGATTAGAAACGAAAAATTCCTGCTCAGACATTCACCATGTCAGGAGGAATAGGATTCCTTGTTCAATCCAGTGAGAAAGTCAATGGTGTGACACTGTTCCCCATATTCTTCATAGGGATATGATTATGACATGATTATAGAATAATTTTGATGTATTTTGTGCAAGATAGGTCATTTAAGGTGTCACTGGAAAAGCTATGATTTGCTGAATATGATTATTCTATTTGTATTCATGTATCATTTTTGTATCTGAAATTATGAATGTTGACTGTGTATCTGTATTTCAAATGTAGTTACATCTGGGTAACATCCACTGGTGAAGGTGCTTTCAGTCTAGAAAGCTGGTTGGGAAGGGCATACTCAGGGTAATGAGCCATTAGGGAAAACAATTGGCCTTAGGAGAAGCTTATCTCCCACCTGGTGATCCTTCCTGAGAACACTCCAGAAAACCTGTAAGTAATGGTAGCCATGACTCTACCAGGGCAGGTGACCAGACCACGTGACTCTGGACTCCATCTGGGGCCGTCTGTATTTTTCCACAAACTGGTATGGGAACCAAGTTTTGAAACAAAGGGTTCTCACCCTATGCTAAAGCTATATAAGGCAGGGAGTGATATCATGCCACACAAGAGGATTCCTGGAGAGACCTGAGGAACAAAGACTGAGGGAAGTGCTGGACTCAGGTTAAAGTGATTTCTAGCCTGTGTATGGAAACCTGAAAAACCTAAGCTGCAAAGCAAATGCAGCTTGTGCCTTGAGTATCTGCCAGACTGCTGGTATCATCAGTCAGGGTGAGAAACTGTTCATTCATAGTCAATCTAACTAGTCTGTTAAACTGAGTTTGAGTTTTTAATTGCTGGTAATCTGCTTTGATCGATTTCCTATCCCTAATGGTCACTTTTGTAGTTAATAAACTTGTTTGTAGTTTAACTGAAACCAGTGTGCCTTTAACTGAAGTGCCTGGGGGGAAATCTCAGCTTGGTTAGCACAAGTGTGCATATTCCCCTCCACAATCAGGGAGAGGGAACAGGGTAACAAATTCATACTGGTTGGTGTTTTGACCTGGGCAGGGTGGTACAGCTCTGGGGTCCTAGGCTGGGAAGCTGGTGGTTACCTTTCTGTAGCTTCTCTACTGTTGGTTCATGCAGTTGCTGATCAGAAAGCCTGCATGTAACTGCAGCTGGGAGGGTCCCTACCTGTGTGAATGCTGGAGGAGGTGTGAGAAAGAGCCCAGACTGGTAGGTCAGAGGGCTCAGTGGAATCCTAGCTCTAGGTAGCACGCCGGGGGGAACGAATCACAGATAAGTTATAGCAAAACATGCCTAAGACCAGGGGATCTCAAACTGGGGGTCGGGACCCCCCAGGGGGTTGTGAGGTTATTACATGGGGGTCGTGAGCTGCCAGCCTCCATCCAAAACCCCATTTTGCCTCCAGCATTTATAATGGCGTTAAATATATTAAAAAGAGTTTTTAACGTATAAGGCGGGGGGGTTGCACTCAAAGGCTTACTGTGTGAAAGGGGTCAGCCATACAAAAGTCTGAGAACCCCTCCTAAGACAGAGCAATGAATGGTTCTCAGACTTAGAGCATAAGAACAGCCAAACTGGGTCATACCAAAGGTCCATCTAGCCCAGTATCTTGTCTTCTGACAGTGGCCAATGCCAGGTGCCCCAGAGGTAATGAACAGAACAGGGAATCATCAAGTGATCTAGCCCCTGTCACCCATCACCTTTTTAATATGCTATACTATTACTGGCTTATAGAAATAAACTTGACTGGCATTGGTTATCTGGGGTCTTGAATATATTTGATAAAGAAACAAAGTGGGTGAAGGGGTTTACTATACTATTCATCAACACCAAGTACAATTGTATTGGTTGTAATGTAATTAAAGAGAGAATGGTATCTGTTGGACTGGGTTTGTGCACGTCATCAAATCCATACTTCCCCACCAGTCAACTTCACATCACCAGCCAGCCCCCTACTGAGTAAGTTGTCACTCTGTTAGGAGATGCAAAATCATTCTTTATCTCCCTATGCTTCATACACTCCAGCATCTTGTATCTTATAATCATGAGTCAGATCCAAAGTCCTTTGTCATTAAGGAAAAGACTCTCAGTCCTTGACTACAAGGGGGATCATTTCAGGCCCTAGATGGGCAAAGGTATCAGTTATTTTCTTCACATCTGCTATGGATAGAATCTCTCCCCTGCCCACTCTCACAATACACAATCATAGACTACATTTGTGTTTTACAATACAGCAATACAGATACACATTCCCTGTCACCCATTCCCAGCTTCTGGCAAACAGAGGCTATGGACACCATCTCTGCCAAGCCTGGTTAACAGCCTAAATGGACCTGTCCTCCATGCATTTATCTAATGTATTGACTAGTTGAGTGTATATTTTATTTTTTCACAGAGTGAGTTTTATTGCTTTTAAAATTTTTGTAACAAAATAGTCTCTCTTCTCTCTCTCTCTCTCTGTGTGCACACTTTTCTGGATTTCCATTTTTCTTTCAATGTACCATTGCCACACTCAGTATAGACATAGATTATGTAAGTGGGGGAATGGTCTCATTATTGTGGGGAACTTTCCTGGCTTCTGCACTACCCTGGTGAAGTGGGCTAGTGAAAGGATCTGAGTCCTCGCTCCCACTTCCTTTACCCAGAGGCCTCCCTGCCCTTGAGGACTCCCCTTCCACTCTCCTGTCTGGCAGAGTCCTCATAACCCCAACAAGGCTGGGCCCAGGATTCCTGGGGGGCTCGACCCCCAACCCTGCTGGGGTGGTCACCCAGGACAGGGGCTAGGGTGTCCCCATTCTGGGGGGCTTTCTCTGCACTGGGCACCTTCCTGACCCCCTGATCATGTCATACAATTTAAAGCAAATACAAGTTGTTTAATCAACAATTAATTATAAAAAGAATAAGGAAAAATGGGAATGGTTAAAGGAAAACACTTCATCCCGCTCTGTGGCAGGGAACATTACAAATGGTTTCTCTGGAATGTCAGGGCAGTTCACAGTCTGTTCCTTGTAGGTTCCAGGTCACTTTCTCAGGTGCTGGCTGTGCTGCAGGGATGCTGCGGGTTGGACACTTGCTCTGGCGGTGGCCACACACTCTCAGACTCTGGGTGACAGGACCCTTCTACCCAGCCTCGCCCCTGCCCTGTCAGGGTTACGATCTCCCTCCAAGTCTGGTCTGCAGGGTCTCTGGGCTGAGGTGTCTCCCTGTGCTGGGCCCACTGTCCAGGGTCTCCCTCGCTCTCTCCAGCTGCTCACCACACCCAGCTCTGGACTGCTCCAGCCCCAGCTCCAGCTCTAGCTCCACTCTGCCTCAGCATGGCTGCTGCTGTTGCTCTGCCTTCAGCTCCCTGGGCTGCTTCTCTGGCCTCTCTGGCTCTGGTTGCTACAGCTCTGCTCCCAGGGCAGGTCTGCTCTGTAGGCTGCTTCTGTGACTCTGCTCTCAGCTCTGACCTGCTCCCTGGGCTGCTTGTCTGGCCCCTCTGGCTGGTCCAGCTCTGCTCCCCAGCTCAGCTTGGGCCCCTGCTCTCTCCTTAGCTCAGCCCCACTCTGTCTAACCCAGGCAATTCCAGCTCACATGGAGGACGGGACGCCCTGGCCTCCTGACTCCCTGATTAGCCTGCCGTCCCTGTATATCAGGCTGATCTGGAGCATTGGCTTCTCCCTATTGTTCCTGATGACTGTCAGTTTCAGTATCCTGATTTCCAATTCCACCCTTCCCCTTTTAGTGTTGGTAGCTAGCAACCAAAACACCCTCACTGAGTGTTAGTAAGGGGGCAACAGTCCCCTTACATTTATACAGGTGCAACCGAAGGCAGTGGCTGAAGAGATCAGAAGGTACTATCATCGATACATCAAGAAATGTGTAGGGGAAAAGCAAGGAAGAGATTTCAGACTTATTCGCTCTGATATCTTTGCTTTAACAGCAAGAATCTGCTACTTCTCTTTAAACATACACCTCTACCCCGATATAACCTGTCCTCATGAGCCAAAATATCTTACCGCATTATAGGTGAAACAGCATTATATCAAACTTGGTTTGATCCACCGGAGTGCTCAGCCCCACCCCCCTGGAGCGCTGCTTTACTACGTTATATCTGAATTTGTGTTATATTGAAGTAGAAGTGTATCTATATTTTATTGCTCATAACTTTTGGAGAAATAAACAATCTCTCTCTCTTTCTCTCTCTCTCTCTCTCTCTCTGGGCTGGTCTACACTACGGGGGGGGAATCGATCTTAGGTACGCAACTTCAGCTACTTGAATAACGTAGCTGAAGTCGAAGTATCTAAGATTGGATTACTAACCCGTTCTCACCGCGCGGGATCGATGTCCGTGGCTCCCCCTGTAGATTCTGCAACTCCGTTGGGGTTGGTGGAGCTCCGGAATCAATATAAGCGCGCTCAGGAATCAATATATCGCGTCTAGATGAGATGTGATATATCGATCCCTGAGCAATCGATTTTAAGCCGCCGATACGGCGGGTAGTCTAGACATAGCCTCTCTCTCACTCTCTCTATATTTTAACTCATTCTGTCTATATATCTCTTTCTTTTTCTCCAGTTTTTCATTTTTCAACAAGCACATTCTCCCTTGTGGATAAAAATGACTCTCTTCTTTCTCCCTTCATGAGTTTTCATTTTTATTTCACTTACATTTCTTTATATGCAGATGGATTCCAATCTCACTTGCGCTTGTGTAAATCCACATGAAGCTGATGCAATTGAACCTGGTGTAATTATGTACAGGAAACTCCCCATAGTGTGTGTTTAGCAGTGGTTGTGGTGTGGTTTTGTATGTTTGTGTCTGTTTCTCAGCCGCATCTATTAAATGGGGCAAATTTGTCTTTGAATCTGCTCTGATAGAGGACAGCTGGAAGACCTTTGTGCAAACCTCAGCCTCTTTGCTGTTTCGGTTTGTGCCTTATGGGGTGTGTTTATACTGCAAGTGGCAAGTGTAATTCCCTGCTCCAGTAAACCTACACACTCTATCTTTGACTGAGCTACGGAGCTTTGTGCTAAAAATTGCCTCCACAGCAGAGACTAGCTGCCCGAGCCCAATCTCATCTGAGATCCTAGGTACATATACAGGTGGCCATCTCAAAGGGCTGTGTGTGCTGCCGTGTTCTCACTGCTAATTTTATCCTACCAGCTTGACGACCAAAGCCAGTGTATGTACATCTATCCAAGCTGGGAATTACACCTCCCAGCTGCAGGGGAGAGGTATCCATGGTTGAACTCTCAATATTTTTCATTTACAATCTATTGATTTTTTTGTCATGTCTTCTAGATTTCTTGATATGACACCAATAAGATAAAGATATTTCAAAATCCCAGCCTAAAAGTTTTTCTTTAAAGTTCAAGAGAGATTCAAGGAGGTAGAAGGGACATTTCTGCAATTCCATAGGCTCTTAGTTCACCTATATTGGAAGCTCAACCTCTTAATTATATGAATCTTCCTCTGTTTAATGACAGCTTCACTTTTCCGGTAGAGAGATGCCATGGTACGAGGTTACTTACTCTTGGTTTCACCTAGTGTAATTGACAGCACAACCTGACTGTGTGCACTCCATCAATACCTAATGGTTTTCTTTTTCTAGATGCATATTATGGGAAAAGGAGAAGGAAGAAACCAAACACTCATCATGGAATTCATCCTCTTAGGGTTTGGGAATGTCTCTGAACTGCAGCCCCTTCTCTTCCTCGTGTTTCTAGTGATCTATGTTGTGACTGTGGCAGGGAACATCCTCATTGTTGCGCTAATTGTGACTGATCAGCACCTTCACACCCCCATGTACTTCTTCCTGGGGAACTTGTCCTTCCTGGAGATCTGCTACAGCTCTACCCTCCTACCCAGGCTGCTGGCCAGTCTCCTGACTGGGAATAGAGCCATTTCTATTAAGGGCTGCATTCTGCAAACATATTTCTTTGGTATCCTGACAGCTACAGAATCTCTGCTGCTCGCGGCAATGTCTTATGATCGGTATTTAGCGATATGCAATCCACTCCGCTATGCTGCTCTGATGAATGTCAGGATTTGTTGCCAGCTAATGGCAGGGTCCTGGATAAGTAGCTTTCTAGGCTGCACCACAATAAATATTTTCTTGTTCAAATCAAAATTTTGTGATTCCAAAGAAATCAACCATTTCTTTTGTGATTTTTCACCAGTAATAAAGCTGTCCTGTGGTGACACCCAGACTGTGCAACTGCTGACATTTATTGTCTCTGCTCTAGGGACACTTGTGCCCTGTCTACTGGTCCTGACATCTTACATTCGTATCATCACCACCATCCTGAGAATCCCGACTACCACAGGGAGGCAAAAGGCCTTTTCCACTTGCTCCTCTCATCTCATTGTGGTTATAATTTACTATGGGACACTGATTACTGTCTATGTGGTTCCAACAGCCGAAAATCACAAGGTCCTACACAAACTATTCTCTGTCTTCTACACAGTCCTGACTCCCATGATCAACCCTGTAATCTACAGCCTGAGAAACAAGGAGGTCAATGAGGCCCTGAGGAAAACTGTTCTTAAACTAGTTGCTTTTAGAAACAGGCATGGAAGCTTAAAGGACAAATTTTAGCATACAGTAACTCCTTGCTTAATGTTGTAGTTATGTTCCTAAAAAATGCGACTTTAAGGTAAACAATGTTAAGCGTATCCAATTTCCCCATAGGAATTAATGTATATATATATATATATATATATATATATATATATATATATATATATATATATATATATATATATATATATATATATATATATATATATATATATATATATATATATATATATATATGTTTTAAACAAACAATTGAATACTGTACACAGCAATGATGATTGTGAAGTTTGGTGGACTCAGAGGGAAGGATATTTCCCAGGGAATGCCTTACTGCTAAATGAAGAACCAGCACTTGAATGAGCCCTCAAGGGTTGACACGTTGCTGTTAATGTAGCATCACACTCTACAAAGCAGCAGGAATGGAGGGAGAGGAGACAGCATGGCAGACAGAGACACACACCCTGTGGGTGGGTAGGAGAGAGAGAGAGATGCTCATTGCCTCGTTAAATATGCTGACTCCACTCTAAGTACATTGCTTTTAAAAAGATCCAGACGTTGAGATAGTAGCAGTAGCCAGCAAACTCTCTCCACCCTGAGCCCTGTACTATCCCCACCCTGCTCTATGTGGAGAAGGGGTAAGTGGGGAGCAGGAGCATGGGGGAGGGGGACACCCTAACATTAGCTCCCCTCATTCCCCCTCCCCTGCACAGCAAGCTGGAGGCTCCCAGGAGCAGCTTCAAGGCAGAGGGCAGGAGCAGCACATGGCAGTGTGGGGAGAGACAGCAGGACTGCTGGCAATTGCTTGCCTGCTGGGCAGCTGCTGCCCAGTAAACTTAGGGGAGTGGGGAGCTGATGAGGGCTGCCAGTCCACCCTGGTTCCAAGCCCCTCCCAGCTAGCTCCAAGAAGCTGCTCTTCCTGCAATCAGTGGACAAAGCAGGCAGCTGCCAAACAACACTATAAGGGAACATAGCGCAACTTTAAATGAGCATGTTATCTAATTGATCAGCAGCATAACATCGAAATAACGTTAACTGGGATGATTTTAAGTCAGGAGTTACTGTATAGTAAAATAGAGATGAACTGATATAGTTTCTTAGTCATGGCCCATTTGAGTCCTTGAGAACAGGATTACCCCTCATTTACCTTACTTCATCTTTCTTTCTTTTACTCTGATACTTTTTCAGCATTAATCTTTCATGCATTTAATACACATTTCTTTATACAAAACTTGATACTATAAGAGATATTCTTTATGAAAAATGTTTTTTTCTAAAAACACATTTCAATAAAGCACCCTGCTTCATGCATCCAGACATTCATCCATACATGAACACTAATGCCCAAATTCTACAAGGAGCTTAATATCTTTTGAGTGGTTCTGGATCTCTTCCACTCCCACTGAAGTGAATGACATTCATTCTCCACTGATTAGGATCCTCTGTTGTCAATTTTCAGAGTGGTAGCTGTGTTAGTCTGTATCAGCAAAAACAAGGAGAAGTCCTTGTGACACCTTAGACACTAACACATTTATTTGTGCATAAGTTTCGTGAGCTAAAACCTACTTCATCAGATGCATGGAGTGGAAAATACAGTAGGCCATATATACACAGTAAATGAAAAGATGGAAGTTGCCTTACCAAGTGGGTGGTCAGTGCTAACAAAGCCAATTCAAATAAAGCGGCAGTGGCCTGTTCTCAACAAAAAGAACAGGAGTACTTGTGGCACCTTAGAGACTAACAAATTTATTTGAGCATAAGCTTTCGTGGGCTACAGCCCACTTCTTCAGATGCATGGAATGGAACATATATTGAGGAGATATATATACGCATACATATTCAAACCTAAGATGATTGTATCTAGTTTGCATATCAATTCCAGCTCAGCAGTTTCTCATTGGAGTCTGGTTTTGAAGCTTTTCTGTTGCAAAATTGCCACCCGTAGGTCTATCATTGAATGACCAGACAGACTCCAACAAGAAACTGCTGAGCTGGAATTGATATGCAGACTAGATACAATCACCTTAGGTTTGAATAGGGACTGGGAATGGCTGAGCCATTACGAACATTGAATCTATCTCCCCTTGTAAGTATTCTCACACTTGTTTTCAAACTGTCTGTACTAACTATCTTGATTATTGTTATATCCTTGGGGGCAGCCGGTTTAGGAAGAAATCACTTGAGGTCAGATGGCAGACAGCTAACAAAACTACCATTTATTTACAGACACAGAGCTCACCTAACCGGCCGAAGCTGGCTGGGCTATCCCCTAATAATCTAACTCAGTTGCCATAGGAACAAAAACCTTGACAACCAAATACACAACATATTCCTCCTCCCAAATAAGAACACCTCCCCTAAATAAAACACACACTAGACTAGAGAAGGAGGGTAGACTGCCTCCATTCCCAGCTAAACCCT
This sequence comes from Gopherus evgoodei, assembly GCF_007399415.2. Lineage (NCBI taxonomy): Eukaryota > Metazoa > Chordata > Testudines > Testudinidae > Gopherus > Gopherus evgoodei. The sequence goes on along the minus strand of NW_022060066.1, from coordinate 1,772,811 downwards.
GGGGATTATTTTGCCCCATTACCGTGGGTTTGTCCTAGCTAAAGATCCAGCCGACAAGGAGGCCTTCTGTCTCTAGGTGGATTACGGTGAACTTCTGGTGTTTTTGCACCCGAAAGTACCATGGGCTCAGGGTCCGCAGCAAGAACAGATGAGGAGGTGGTATCAGCTCGTGCTGGGCAAAGGGGTATCTTAGCCGCTGGCAGTAATGGAGAACAGTCAGGAACAGGTGATTGGTGATTCTGTGTCTCACCAGAAGAGGTGAAGTCAGACCACTCAACTGCAGATGTGTCCTGAGGACTGGCATGACCTGGCCACAGCTGTTCTACATGTCGCCGCCAGGTAAGATTCTCTGCAGTTCGGACTGTGTAGGAAACAGGTCCTGTTTGAGTGATGATCGTGGCAGGGACCCGTTTAGCTCCGGAAGTATAAATCCGAGCCAAAACTGATTGTCCTGAGCTAAAAGTTCGGTCTTTTGCTCTGGGTGCCCATCTGATGACTTGATATTGCTGCTGATGTTGCACAATTTGTCGGGGTTCAGAAGGTTTCAGCAGATCAAAGCAAGTGTGCAGCTGTCGTTCCATCATTAGAAAGGCTGGGGATGCCTGGGTCGTAGCATGAGGTGTGTTTCTGTAGGAAAGTAAGAAGGTATCCAGACGCTTTTGAATGGAGTGTTGTCCCCTTGCTGGTTTCAAAGCGTGTTTCATTGTCTGCATAAATCTTTCAGCTAATCCATTGGTGGATGGATGATATGGTGTATCCCATTTGCCTTCATAAAATTTTGAAACTCCTGAGAGACAAACTGCAGTCCATTGTTGCTCACAAGTTGTTCTGGCAGACTGAAATGACTAAAGATCCCCGTAGTTTTTGGATAGTACTCTCTGCAGTAGTGGACTGCATTATAGAGACTTCTGGCCATTTAGAATGGGCATCTACTGCTACCAAGAACATGCTTCCTTCAAGGGGGCCAGCGAAGTCAATGTGAATACGTTGCCATGGGTTTTCAGGCTAGTCCCATGGGTGTAGGGGTGCCCACTGGGGTGCATTCCTCACACCCTGACATGACATACAAGCTTTTGCCTTATCTTCAATAGCACTGTCCAATCCAGGCCAACAAAAATAGCTTCATGCAATTTCCTTCATGCGCACTATTCCACAGTAACCGGAATGTAGCTGTTCTAACATCTGTGATCTCAGTGGTGGTGGAATAATGACACTTCTCCCCCACAACAAACAACCAGATTGGACTGATAACTCCATCCTCCTGGACATGCAGGTAACAAGGTCGGGTGAGACCGGAGAGGTTTGTCAAGATTTTCCATGCATCACCAGGTCCATAACTTGGGACAATACTGGGTCAATGCGAGTTGCCTTTTTTCTCTGAGTAGCAATGACGGGTGTATTCTCTACCTGTTCAAAGTAGAAGATTTCCTTTTGGACACTATCTTGATGTTTGACCGGCAAAGGCAACCTTGAGAGGCCATCTGCATTGCCGTGCAGAGTGGATTTCCGGTATTTGATTTCATATGTGTGTGCTGAAAGTAACAGTGCCCAATGTTGCATAAGACTAGCAGCTAATGGGGGAATGCCGGTGTCGGGTCCAAAAATTGACGTCAGAGGTCGATGGTCTGTGAGAAGAGTACATTTCCGCCCAAACAGGTATTGATGAAACTTCCGAATTCCAAAAACAATTCCTAATGCCTCACGTTCGATTTGGGCGTAGTTAGTTTCTGCTTTGCTTAGAGTGTGTGAAGCAAAAGCAATAGGTCTCTCTTCTCCCAAAGGCATAATGTGTGACACGACTGCTCCCACTCCATAAGGGGAGGCATCACAGGCCCATTGTATGGGTAACGATGGATCAAAGTGCGTTAGAACTTCAGAATGTAGCAATGCATCCTTAGATTTGTTAAGTGCAACATCACAGGCTTCAGTCCACTTCCAGGCCTTGTTCTGCCCAAGGAGCTCATGAAGTGGTTTTAGCAGTGTGGCTAACTGTGAGATGAACTTTCCATAATAGTTCAGTAGTCCTAGAAATAAGTGCAACTGGCTTACATTTAGAGGTGGGGGAGCCTCCACAATAGTTTTAACTTTTGCAGGAGCTTTATGAAGACCTGCAGAATCAATGATGTGTCCCAAATATTCAACAGAGCCCACAGGATAGCAATAAAAATGATAAAGTGTTTAGGAAACCTGACCTATGAAGAAAGATGAAAAAAATAGGGAATGTATAATCTTGAGAAAAGAAGACTGAGATAGGATGTGATAATAGTTTTCACATATTTTAAGGGATGTTCAAAAGAAGATGGGGATAAACTATTCTCCATGTCCACTTAAGGTATAACAAGAGGTTTTGGGCTTAGTTTGCAGCAAGAGAGATTTAGGTTAGTTATTAGGAAAATCTTGTTAGCTACAAGGGAAGTTAAAATCTGGAATAGGCTTCTGAGAGAATCTCTGTCACTGGATGTTTTTAAGAACAGGATGGATAAATCCCTGTCAGAGATTTCTTTGGTCCTGAGTCAGCACAGGGGGGCTGGACTTGATGAATTCCAACCCTACATTTCTATGATTCTATTTAACGTTTTCCTGCCAAATCGACATTTTCTGAAGAAAGTGAGTTTCAGAAAATTTCTGACCAATTTTAGCCCTTATCTTTATTCCCTGAGAGTTCAGTGGATCAACAGAGTCTTGCAGTTCCCCAATTCAGATAAACTAAAAGAGTTTGCTGCTTACTTTTAAATCAGAGCTCATGTACTTCAAATTCCCTCTGGTAGTGGAACCTTTTTGCATATCAGACACTAACACTGCCTCCATTTCCCCACAGCCCTCCGCCAAACCAACTTCCACTGTTGGTGCCATTGAATTATCCCACCACCTCCGGGCGTGAGGTCTTCTCTATTAACCTGAAATAAGAGCTTCACTCAGAGTGAGAATCTCCCAGTAAACCCCTCCTGGCTTTTAGGAAGCCCCATCCCTGAGCTATCGTCTTGTCACCCAAACCTAAACTCATCAGGTGGATTCAGAGGACAAGGAAGAGGTGAAGGCAGAGACCATCTCCCTCCAAAGACCAGCCCACCCTGTGCCATCCTGCTAATTTTCTCCTTGCATTTTTCATATCCTTATTATGGTCCTTTCTATCCACTTCACTTTGTTTGGATTCTTGCTGGTGTAAATCGTCCGTAACTCCATGGGAATGAATGAGCCAGTCCCCAGCTGGTGTGAATTGGCCGTAGTTCCATAGGGAGTGAATGAAAAAGATTCCCAGATAGGGTTAATGGCCCATAGCTCTGCTGGCCTCAGTGGGCCAGATCCCAGCTGATGTGAATCAGCCATAGCTCTACTGGAAGCAGTGCTCCAGATCCTGGCTGAGGACCTTTCACAAGATGTATCTCAATTTCCCTGTTCTGAAATGGTGCTAATAACACCTTCACTGCTGTGGGCAGAGGAGGTTAAAACTGCTAATATTCTCAGAGAACATTCATGCCCCTGTCTGGAAGGTGGGATAGAAGCACAGGCAGGAAGATGGTGCTCACCTGTGACCATACAACAGATGAAGCTTGAACTGATGAACTCTTGTTTCTTTGGGTTTGGCTGCCAGGACTCAGGATCCTCAGCTGAAGTTCTTGTCTCTTCTCACTCTGCAAAATCTGAATCTTTTCAGCACAAAGACCTGCAGCTACCTGAACAGACGAGTAGCTGCTGTGATCTGTGTTAGAACATGCTCTTCTTCTATTTACACAGTCTAGAGTTCACCTCATACTTGTATCCTTCTCCGTGGCAGCCTGTGTCTCTCTTGATTCCACCTCCAAAGGGGCTGAGCCTGGGGAGTTAGTGCAGTGTTTTCTGTGGAGTGGTACAAACAAATATCCTGATGTAACCAACCTCCCATGCCCAGAGGACTCACCTTTCTGCTCCCAGCCATAGGTGGTCATCACTCTACATGGCTAAACTGTAATGCAGCGCCCAGGCAGTGCATGGCCCTGCAGACATTGACTCTACTGAGAAGTCTTTACTCATGTCAGTTGTTCCATTGTCTTCAGTGGAAATATTCCATAAGTAATAATGACCAAGTGGAGTCCAGCTGGCCTGATGGACACAATTGCAGATGTGAAGATTTTCAGTGCTTAAGTTCACTGACAGGTTCCTCCAAAGGTAGTTGTAGTAGTGAGAGGGAGCCTGGAGCATGGGTCCTGGTGCACGACCTAAGGCCTGAATCACAGTCAGCAAAGCCAGGCCATGCTAGGAGCCAAAGTCAGGCCCTGTCAGAAAGCAGACGCTCGCTTATGAGGTCACCCTCCAGTGCATCAACTTGGCAAACGTATGGCTGGCATTGCTAAAACACAGGCACTCCTAAGTACTCGGTACTGGGTGTTCATACCAACACATTCCTGGGGATGGTGCAGGAACACACTAGCCCTGAGGAAGGCAAGGATGGGAGGACAAAAAAATGGCTGGGAATGTTTTGTTCGAACCTGCAGGTACAAGGTGTAAGGTCTGTAACTACCCATGTGTGGAGTGTGATACGTAACTTGTTTTTATCAATGTATAAAAGAGAAGACATAGAAGGGCCCCTTTCTCCAGGTGAGGGGGCAGCAGATACTCCTGCTGCTGACTGAGCTGGTTGATGTACCTGCAGCTCCTATGGGGCACTAGGCCCATGCTTCATTGGCAAGAACCCGGGCTGAGCACCATCGGCACCGAACTGAGCCTGTGATCTTTCCGGGTAGTACCATGGACGTCTGCCGAGCCGAATGTCTGCGCAGGGCTGGGACAGGAAACGGAGCGAGCACACACACCAACTGACAACAGAGGTCATTTCTCTTTGGTTTTCCCTCCCAACATTTATTTTGATGAAAATGGATTTTTTTAATCATAAAAAATAAATAAAAGTGTGGTGGGGCATTGTCATGGTTTTTTTTCATTACAAGAAAACACATTTTATGTTTAGTTTTGTTTTCAAAAACTACAAAACTAGTTTGGGTGTTTTTTCTCAATCCCCTCATTTAGGTGGTTTGTTTTTTTCCATCCCCTCCTTTTCCAATGAAAAAACGGTAAAAACAGTAGAAATATTCCATTAAAAAATTCTTTCTTTCTTTCTTTCTCAGTTAAATTATTTTATTTTTACTTTAGAAATGATAAAGAAACCATTTTTTCTGCTTTTTTTCTCCCCCACTCTTCTTTTCCAGTGGAAAGGAAAAAAAAGAAAGAAAAGCAATCCTCTAAATAAAAAAAAATACATAAAACAAATCAAAAACTTTTTGTTTAACCAAATATCAATATATTTTTCAAAAAAAAAGTTTAATTTAATTTTTTTTCCTATGGCAAATACAGAGCAATTTTGACAATATCTAGATGGTGCCTTGAAACTTGCATGGTTGTCAATTCACTTGTGGCCAAAACTCCCATCCTGGCATTCCCAGCAGGACAAGTTCAACTAGACATTACAGTCCTGAACTCTAATAATGACGTCCTGTCCAAATGCAGAAGGAAGCACAACATTAAGAGGTGTGCTTGCACCCTTTAGGAACATGCAGTCCATTTTTATTTAATATTTTGAATTTGGTAGCAGAGAAATATTAACATGTGACAGGAAGAATGCACAGAAACTTTCCTTTGAATTTAAGGATCTCTGATATACATCATGCCATTCTATCATCTTGGTTTGAAAACGCTCAGAATTTAATGGCCTTGTCCATGATGTTTCATTGTTTGAATTTCCAACCAGCACCAAGAAAAAGAATAGAAACTGATAAGTCTCAAAGCTAGAGCTCTTTGGAAAATGGTAAAGAAATTGTTGGTGAAAATTCTGAAATAACTTTCATTCTGCAGCTTTGCAAAAGAAGTGATTTTCAGGTATTTGAAACATCTTGGCAATTTTTTTGAATATTTGAGGGTTTTTTTCATTTTTTTTGTTTGTTTTTCCTTCTTTTTTCTCTTTCCCCCTACCAACTTTCCCCCCCTCACTTTTGTCCTCTTTCCCTTTTGCCACAAAAATCATGGGAAAGAGGGTGAAAAATGGGGAAGGGGAAGGAAAAGGAAAAAAAGCAAATAAACATCTAAACAATGAAAAACTCCAAACTGAATACATTTCATTTTGGGGTGTCATCAAAAAAATTGAAACATAATAAAAATATTTTTTCTATACAAATTTCAAAAACAGCCAAGCTTTCCCTGAACAAAAAAAATTGCATTTAAAAACTTCTACTGCTCTGCCAAAATGTGAGCAGGTGTCAGAAATGCTCAGCATATCATCATTTTCGCACATGTTGTTTCAACTGACCAGAAACAGAGGAGACTTGGTGAAGTCTGGACTCTGTTGAAATTAAGGGGAGATTTACTATTGATATCTAAGGGTATAAGGCTTCTCTGCGTGGAGATAGGCACTGATATCCAAATATGATTTGGGTGCTTAATTCCCTTAGCTTCCTTCCTTTGCAAATCCCAGTCTTCCTTGTTGCCACACACCAAGGCTATCATAGATTATGGAAGTACTGGCCATTATTGGAGCTCAAGAGAATTTGTTCCATGGAGAGTAAAAAAGAGCAGAGTTAAGATGAAATAAAACCATGCAGAATTGGTCAGTGGTTTTTGCAGATGGACACACATGCCCATTTCTGTGTGTACACACACCAATGAATGTAAACCTTCTGGTGTAGTTAATATAACCATTGCATTTAAGCATCACCGTCCATTTCAAAGTTTTTAATAAGTACAATCGAGTCCCAAAACTTTAATATAGTCTCACTTCAATCCATCTCCATTAAGCTTTGATGTCTCCACAGCTTTGTTTTTGATAATGCCCGCTGTGACTTGACTTGTTTTTCTCCTAGTGTAACTGCATTAAATGAAATAGCCTCATGAGTCTCTAGGGAGAAATCTTTCACATCATGATGAAGCACTAATTTACCTTTTGGAGCAATGACTGTGGGCCAGATTGTCAGCTGGTTTACACTGACGTAACACCCTCCGTGTCAATGGGCCAGATCGTCACCTGGAATAAACCAATGTATCTGCACTGGAGTCGGTAGACATGTTCCTCTGATGTAAACTGATGTAGCTGGAAGAGTCGGTCTGATCCTCAGCTGGTGGAGTGGATCCATAGCTCCATTGGAGTCAATGGGCCAGACCCTCACTGATGCAAATTGATGTAGCCCCATTAAAGTAAACAGAGCTATGGGTTTACTAGAACTCAGAGTCTAGCCCTATGGTGGCCCCCTTTCTTATCCCTTATTTCCTACAGCCATGTAGAGGTCTGTATATAGTATAGCGACCCCTTTCCCACCCAGAGCTTCTGCCAACATCTGGGCACCATTATGCAAAGTAGCTGCTCCTTTCTCATATCAGTCTTGCAGTACAGTACAATTGCTAAGTTCTCATTTGTAACCCTTGCAGTCATGCAACAGCATTTAGATAGCATAGCTGCCCTATCTCCTTCCTTCCCAGGCTGAGGCCAGCAGGTGTGGTGGACCTGGCACTGGAAAAATGAATTTGTTTCCTAGCTCTGCCACCAATCTGGCAGGACATGAAAGGAAGAGGATGTCCAGTGTTCTCCATCCTTGTGCTAGTGGCTTGGGATCACAGACAGCACCCCTTTGGGGTGAAGCCCTAATTTTTCATCTCATGACTATGGCTACTGTTTGAGGTCAAGAGACTGGAGTCTCTCCACAGGTTTGTATCTATCTAAATACTCCATGGATGGAAAAACACTTGTCCCCAAACCCTGTCTGTCACCATCTGAACTCCTCTTCCCTACCCAAGGTCCACTGCAGGCTGTGAGTTCTTTTGAAAATGTTTTTTTTTAATGGCACAAGGCAAGGTTTTTGTGCACAACCTCCATGAAAATGCAGACTTTTGGATAAACTAACTTCTCTTTATTTTTCCATGGATTTGCTATCAAGGTAGCATGCTCTGACACAGAGAAACTGCAATGCAACTTATCAAATTCAGAGACCTGGTGTTTTATAGGGGTAGCAGGCTGGTGAGAAACAAGGTTAGGGGATTGACACCACTTTCTCTCTCACGCCCAAGAATTAAGGCCCCTATCCCTGCATTTGACTGGTAGCGAGGAATGGAATGGTGCTATTTTACCCTGTCACCATGTTACCATCAACTGGAATGAAGCTACAGAGGGCCCTCACTCATGAGGGATGGAGACACAGAGGAAGATATTTGCAGTGCATGCACAGCAATGCACTGAGACACCCCCCCCCAAAATAGTGCCAGGTATTCAGTGCAATCCTGACCTTGCCGATCAACCCTTTCAGATATATCCTGAGAAACAAGGAAGTCAATGTGGTGAGAAAAGCCCTTGGTGAGTTTGTAGCTTTCTCAAGAGTTCCCACATCCCTGGAAAATTGTTTTAGGCTGAAAAGAAATGAAGATGATCTGGGATGATTTACTCAGTCACAGAAATAGCATCCATACTGTGAAATCTTGGCCCACTTGACATCAGTGGCAAATCTCACCTTGACTTCAACAAGGGCTGGATTTCACATGACTTCCCCTGTTTCAAGCCGGTTGAAACAGCATGTGAGGAAGTGATGACATACTGAGAATGTCTGACATCCTCTAACATTTTGGCAGAGCAGGTATTGGTGCAATATTTTTTGTTCATGGAAATCTCAGCTGTCTGTTGAAATTTGTATAGAAAATATATATTTTTATTATGTTTCCATTTTATTTGATGGAACCTCAAAATGAAAGTTTTTTTGGAGTTTTTTTGTTTTTAACTTTTTCAGTTTTTATTCCCCCCCCCATTACCATTCCATTCTTTTCTCCATTTTCACCCCTTGTCTCCTGATTTTTGTGTCAAAATGGAAAGAGGACATAAGTGGGGACAAGTAGAGTTGGGCGGAAGAGAGGAAAAAAAGGTAGAAAAACCACAACACCCCACCCCACCCCCATCCGAGACATCATGAATAACGTTCAAGGGAAGGTAAAAAACAGATGCAGCATGTTAGGTGGTACTTAAGTTGCTTGTTTCATCCCATAAGTATGGAGGTATCACTACTTCATTCTTTGTACTGGCTTAAGGGATGACTTTCTATTGAATGTGCCGGTACCTTGTCATGAGTATACAGGCAGTGTACCCAGGCAGTGTTTGGAATGCTGATAAAGTGCTTTGTAGATAATCATAGAATATCAAGATTGGAAGGGACTTCAGGAGGTCATCTAGTTCAATCACCCACTCAAAGCAGGATCAATCCCCAATTAATTCATCCCAGCCAGGGCTTTGTGAAGCCTGACCTTAAAAACCTCTAAGGAAGGAGATTCCACCACCTCCCTAGGTAACCCATTCCAGTGCTTCACCACCCTCACAGTGAAAAAGTTTTTTCCTAATATCCAACCTAAACCTCTCCCACTGCAAATTGAGACCATTACTCCTTGTTCTGTCATCTGCTACCACTGAGAACAGTCTAGATCCATCCTCTTTGGAACCCCCTTTCAGGTAGTTGAAAGTAGCTATTAAATCCCCCCTCAATCTTCTCTTCTGCAGATTAAACTATCCTGGTTCCCTCAGCCTCTCCTCATAAGTCATGTGCTCCAGCCCCCTAATCATTTTTGTTGCCCTCCGCTGGACTCTTTCCAATTTTTCCACATGCTTCTTATAGTGTGAGGCCCAAAACTGGACACAGTACTCTGGATGAGGCCTCACCAATGTCTAATAGAGGGGAATGATCACGTCCTTCGATCCACTGGCAATGCCCCTAATTATACAGCCCAAAATGCTGTTAGCCTTCTTGGCAACAGGGGCACACTGTTGACTCATATCCAGCTTCTCGCCCACTGTAACCCTTAGGTCCTTTTCTGCAGAACTGCTGCCTAGCCATTTGGTCCCTAGTCTGTAGCAGTGAATAATAGGGTTCTTCTGTTCTAAATGAAGGACTCTGGACATGTCTGTGTTGAAACTCATCAGGTTTCATTTAGCCCAATCCTCTAATTTGTCTAGGTCCATCAGTATCCTATCCCTACGCTCCAGTGTAACTACAACTCTTCCTAGTTTAGTGTCATCTGCAACTTTGCTGAAGGTGCAGTCCACGTGATCCTCTAGATCATTATTGCAGATATAGAACAAAACCGGCCCCAGCTGCCAACTAGACATGGAGCCATTGATCACTACCCACTGAGCCCAACAATCTAGCCAGCTTTCTATCCACCTTATAGTCCATTCATCCAGCCCATACTTCTTTAACTTGCTGGCAAGAATACTGTGGGAGACTATATCACAGACCCAGTTATCTCATCATAGAAGGCAATTAGGTTAGTCAGGCATGACTTGCTCTTGGTGAATCCATGCTGACTGTTCCTGATCACTTTCCTCTCCTCTAAATACTTCAAAATTGATTTCTTGAGGACCTGCTCTATGATTTTTTCCAGGGACTAAGGTGAGGCTGATTGGCCTGTAGTTCCCTGGATCCTCCTCCTTCCCTTTTTTAAAGATGGGCACTACATTAGCCTTTTTCCAGTCCTCCAGAAGCTCTGCTGATCGCCATGAGTTTTCAAAGATAATGGTCAATGGCTCTGCAATCACATCCGCCAGCACTCTCACCCACGGGGAGACAGGGTAATGAATGACAAGTCATTAAGGCCAAATGGATCTAACTAGCTAAACAATAGAGCAACCAGATGGCTTGATTCTCTGGATTGACTGGAATGATGGAGTGAGGAGATGTCTATTCTACAGCAGCAAAGCTGCAATGCTTCAGCTGCAGCTCTTGTAGTACTGTAGTTTAAAGGATTCCTATGTCAATATAATGTTTTGTTTCAATGGATGCAAGTAATCTTCCTCTCCGACAGATGGTACCTAGGTCAATGAAAGAATCCTTCCATCAGTCAAGCTGTGTGTACACCAGGTGTTAGCTCTAACCAATTGTGTCACACAGAGTGTAAATTTTTTCACAGCTCTGACTGACAAAGCTAGGTCAACCTAAGTTTTTAGATGTAGAACAGGCCTTGGGCAGAAGGAAGACCTCATACCTAGGTACTGTAACAGACTCCACTGAGCAACATGGGAATTGGCTTAGGGCTTTAAAAAAAGTTTTCTTGAGAGAGGAGAGACAGACTTTCAGAGACAAACTGAGACCAGGCTGGGTCCTAGAAGTGTCTTGGTTTCCTAAGACCATATCAGTTGCACTGTAATTGGGACCTGCTAGGCCTACCCTAGATATGAGCCTCAGGGTTGGAAAGTGGTTGAAACTTGAAAAGACGTCACAATCAGCACATAAAACAATACGTGTTGATTTTTAAAAGGTACAAAAGGGAAATGAAAAGTTTATCTTTTAACCAGCTACCAATTCATGAGAGCACCTTCCCTCTTATCCCATGGCAATATACAGTCACAGATTACATTCTCACTTTACAATCCAGCAATCCACCTCCACTTTATCCATCCCACATACACAGCATATTCCCTCACACTGTTAGAGGAGGAGTCCCTCGCTCTTTCATCAAAGACCAGAAGGATGGATGCAAATTAGGCCATAAGGCTTCCAAGTAGGGATTCTCAAAGGAGCATAGAAAGGTTAGGTGTCTAACTCCCTTTGACATTCAAAGGCTGTTGGGTGCCTAACTCCCTTAGATTTCTTTAAAAATCACAGACAATATCAACAAGGAGATTTAAACTTTCTTCATGTGGCAAATTAGGGGTCTTCCAGACCTGAGTTTGAAGTTTGAGGTCCAGAGATCAAACTGACCTGAGAGCTTTAGCCAAGAATTTTTTAATTTAGGATCATTTAATTTTCTTCTTGTTATAAAATAGAATTGACATTGGTTCCTTTTTCTCTATTGTCTCTATTATTCCAGCAGATCTACTCATCTAATACATTAGATGAACAGAGATTTCAATTGAGATTGGAAGTTCTCTCTGAATTCATTTCCTTTGAAATCAGACATTCCCTTTTTTATTGCTTTATCTTTGGATTGACAGCTCTCCTGTCTCCCTTATTTTCCCTTTGGAATCCGTTGTTTTTCATGACTTCCCCTTTGAGGTTAGTAATAAGACTGTCTTTGTACCATTTGTTTTCCTTTCTAAAAATAAATATTAATTGTCCTCTGTGCAATATTTTCAAATTCCCACCAGCAGACATATCAAGGGAGATTACATCATCTCATCTGAAGGAGAAATTACCAAAGAAGAGAGACATTAATTTCTGTGAAAGGGAAAAACAAAATACTCTAAGGAGCACTGTAGGATCCAGACATCCAGGTAGGAACCCAAAGCTGAGTTTGCTGAGATAATTGAAGACTATCAATATTAGAATAGAACGGAAAATGGAGTGAAATGACTATAATCTTATTTCAGAAAATCTGAAGGAAGGAGTAAGTTTAAAAGGGGTAGAGTGAAGCTGGCAACAGATCACCAAGGTAAAAGGTAAAGCAGCACAGTTAAAATGCAAAAATCTGATTTAGAAAAGAAAACGAACCTGCTCAGATGTCCACCATGTCAGAAAGATTATGCTTGCTTTTTCAATCCAGGGAGAAGGTAAATGACGGTAGATAGTGTGACACGGCACCCCATATTCTTCATAGTGATATTATTATGATGTGATTATAACATAATTATGATACATTTTGTGCAAGAAAGGTCTTTTAAGGTGTCATTGAAAAAGTTAAGATTTGCTGAATACGAATGTCCTATTTTACATATATCATTTTTGTATTTGAAGTTATGAATATTGACTATGTAACTAAATTTCAAACATATTTAGATCTGGGTAATGCCCACTAGGCAAGATGCTTTCAGTCTAAATAGGTGTTTGGGAAAGGCCTATTCAGGGTAATGAGACACTGGGGAAAAAATAGACCTTAGAAGAAGCTTATCTCCCACCTGATAAGCCATCCTGACAATGCTCCAGACTGTCTCCAAGGGCAGATGCAGGTGACAAGGCCACATGACTCTGTACTCCGCATTGGGATATTTGTATTCCTTCATAGACTGCTCTGAGAACCAAGTTTTGAAACAAAGGGTTCCTGTCCTATCCTAAAGCTATATAAGGCGGGGAGTGATATCATCAGTTGTTATTCACTCCCCATACGAGAGGCCTCCTGGAAAGACCTGAGGAAAAATGACTGAACTGGGGGAAGTGCTGGATCCAGGCTAAAGATTTCCAGCCTGTTTATGGAAACCGGAGAAACCCAAGGTACAAAGCAAATGCAGCTTCTGCCTTGAGAATCTGCCATACTGCTGGTGTCATAAGTCAGGATGAGAAACTGCTAATTCATAGTCAATCTAACTAGTGTGTTAAGACTAGGTTGCATTTTTGTTTATTTCCTTGGTAATATCCTTTGATCTATTTTCTATCCTTCTAATCACTTAAAATTTATCTTTTGTACTTAATAAACTTGTTTATATTTGAACCTAAAAGGGTGTGCTTTTCAGTGAAGTAACTGGGGAAAAATCTCAGCTTGGTTACCCCAAGTGTGTATATTATTCTCCACATTCAGGAAGAGGTGACCTGGGGGATAAATTCATACCAGTCTGTATTTTGATACAACTCTGGGTCCTAGGCTGGGGAGCTGGTGAATATCTTGACTGTAGCTTCTCTATTATTGGTTCAAGCAGTGGCTGGCGAGAGCCTGCATGTAACTGAAGCTGGGTGTGTCCCTGCCTGTGTGAATGCAGGAGGAAGTGTAAGACTGGGATCAGGTCTGCTTCTTGCACAGTGTGTGGGGGGGGGCACAGACTGATGAGTCAGAAATGAGACATTCCCTTACTATTGTTTTGTCTTTTCGGTCAACAGTTCTCCTAACTCTGTTATTTTCCCTTTTGAATTAGTTGTTTTCCATCAAGTCCCCTTTGAGGTTAGTAATAAAACTGTTCTTGTACCATTGTTTTCCCTTTCTAAAAACAAATATTAACTGTCCTCTATGCAATAATTTCAAATTCCCACCAGCAGACATATCAAGGGAGATTGCATCATCTCATACGAAAGAGAAATGACAAACCAGGAGAGGCATACATTTCTGTGAAAGGGAATAAAAACTCAATATACCAAGAAGCGCTTTAGGATCCAGACATCCAGGTAGAAGCCCAACGCTCAGTTTACTGCAATAATTGAAAAATATCAATAGTAGAAGAAAATGGAATATGTAGTTCAAAGTCTATAAGCTCATCTCAGAAAATCTGAAGGAAGGGTTAGAGTTAGGGGGCAGCTGGCAATAGATTATCAGTGAGGGAAGTATAGCAGCTCAGTTAAAATGAAATAATCTGATTTAAAAAATTAAATTATCTGCTCAGATATCCACAATGTCAGAAAGAGTGTGATTGCTTGTTCAATCCAGTGGGAAAGTAAATGAAGGTTGATGGGTTATAGAAAAACATGCCTAAAAAAGATCAATGAGTGACTTTCAGGTTTAGAACATAAAAACGGCCATATCTGGTCAGATTGAAGATCCATCTTTCTCACATTCCTGTTTTCTTACAGTTGCCAATGCCAGGTGATCCAGAGGGAATGAATAGAACAGGTAATCATCAAGTGATCCATCCCCTGTTGCCCATTCCCAGCTTCTGGAAAACAGAGGCTAGGGATGCCATCCATGTCCATCCTGGCTAACAGCCATTGATGGACCTATTCTCCATGAACTTATCCAGTTTATTGGCTCCTTGTGTGTGTATTTTATTTTTCACCACAAGACTCTGATTCTTTTGCTCAAATGTGAGCTCTATCGCTTCTAAAAATTTTGAAACAGAAAACTAGTCGTGTGTGTGTGTATTTTACTGGATTTCCATTTTTTTGTCATACATTTATGTTGCACCATTCTCAATGTACCATTCCCACTCTCAGTGTAGACCTAGTTTATATGGGTGAATGGTGAATTAGTTGATGAAGCGATCAGAAGATAGGATATCTGAAGAAAAGCATAGGGGAAAAGCAAGGAAGCAGGTATTCTTCACAATATTCTTTTTGAAGATTTCCACCCCATTTCAGGTTTACATCCCGCCCTCTGTTCCTATTTTCAGTCGTGCACTGGTTTAGCATTGTCAGCCATTTTGAAAAAAAATGTTTCAACGGAAATGTTGTGTGCTTTTGTTTTGACACATTTGGCTGACTTTTTTAGAAGAAGTACCAGTTAATTTGAATGAATAGAAAGAGAGAGTTAAAAGGTGTTTAATAAAAGAAAGACTGCTTAGGTTTAGTAAGGAGAGAGGTAGGTTATTAAAGAGAAGAAAGATTTTTATTTAGCTTTATTAAGGAGAGAGTGCTTTAAACACAAAAGTTTGCAAGAAAGGTTATTATACAGTAGAAAATTTTTAAAATATAAAGTTAGTTTTAGAGAGGAACATTTAGAAAGAGTTATTTTAAAATAAAAGAGGAGAATATAAAGTTGGGCTTAGAGAGAAGCATTTTAAAAAGTTATTTAGAAACAAAAGAGGAAAATATAATGATAAAAATAATTAGATTGAAAGAAAGCACATGAGAGAAAAACAGAATTTCAAAAATTAGCTGGAGAGCCTTTGTTCAGTGACAAAAGACTGTGTGAAGACGGTAAAGTATAGAAAACAGTAAGAGGAAAAGATCCTTTTTTGTCGGTGAGCAAAACATATGGATGTTTGAAAGTGGAAAAGTATAGAAAACAGAAAGAGATAGAGAGATCCATCTTTGTTAGACGAAAACTGGTTATTTTTTAGTGAGGAAAATTTGAAGCTGTAGCAAAAGCAGTTACCAAAAGCAACTTTTTTAAGAGATAAGAAGACTGTTAGAAAAGCATAATGTAATATGAACCCCTAGACTTGCTTTTAAAAGATTTTCCCAAGGTAACGCTTTTGAAAAGAAATTATACAAAGCATAAGTTATCTTAACAGAGTTCACCTTTTTTTGCCAGAGATAAGCATTTTTTTTCTCCAGATTTGTAAATGGTGAACATTATTTGCAATGCAAATGAGTAAGACAAATATTTCCCTTATTTTATAAACCGGTGGATGAGAGAAAAGGTTTTTCTTTTTCAATTTTTCTCACTTTTTAAAGGTATTAGTTTTGCCTAAAGGTTTAGATTTATTCAAAGCACACAGGCTGATTCAACCCTTTTTACCATATATATAAAAATCTTGTTTTCCTTAGCTATGTAAAAGCTGAATATTATTTAAAATAAAATAGACATATATTTGCTTTCATATTGCTTTAATTAAATGCCGGTCATGCTAACACAACTTTAGATTTATTAAAAACACCCAAGAAAACCAGCTTAAGTCAAAAAGTTAATTCAGAGATAAGGTGTCTCTTTTTCCCATCACAAACATACACACATTTTTCTTTTTTAATTTTAAACCACGGACAAACAAACTTGCTTTAGGAATGTCATATTCAAGAACTGCATAAAGTCGTGAGAGAAACATCTTTCTTTTTATGTAAAGAAGCCATTGCTTTGTGACATCATGAAGCTTGGTTTACAAAAGTGATATGAATGCTTTCCCTCTATGTTTTTGCTAACATTGGTAATTTTTTAGTAAGGGCAATTTGAAGTTGCAGCAAAAGCACAGTTACCAAAAGCAGTTTTTGTTACAGCTAAGAAGACATCTTCTCTCTCATACAACGCCAACCCTCCCAATTTTTAGCTTCTGAAGAAATACAAGTGACAGTTATATTAATCTTTCATTTACTTAGGGATTTTGGTTGCAATTTTTTGTTGCATTATCAAAAGTTAGAGCAAAAGTTTGCAGCCCATGTGCTGAGACACAAGTAACAAATCTTGTGTTTGTTTTGGGTTTTAAAATTTTATTAAAATGTTACATCACAGGCTGGAGCTGTTGCTCTCTCTACATTTTAAAACCACGTAAGACTAATTAGAGTAGTCAGGGACCCAATCACAGTTGCTGTGTAAAATACAGAAGACCTGTATAGTTCTTTTACATATTAATTTGATTCAGGAAACAAAGGCGTAGGGTTTAAAACCCACAGCAGTGTGCTTTTTAAAGTGCTACCTAAAGAGACATCTTTTCTAACTTATTAACAATGTAAAATATGGTGGGAGGAAATATCCCGAGGTTAAAACCTCATGGCCCTAGTTTAAAAAAAATAAAAAATAAAAAAATAAATTTGAATGAGGCCTATTTGAGTCAGCAAACTTGTATTAAAAATCTGTTTAGTTATAATCAGTAGCCCTGGTCATGAAGTTAATTAACGGGTGTAGATTTCAAAACTTTCTGATTACAAACATTTTAATAGTAAAAAGTAACAATATTACCATTTAGAAAGTTTTTTAACTGTTTAAACGGATTTGGTATAAAATTGTTTTGCAATTTTATGCTGAGAAAGTTAAAGGCTATATTTTTTAATGTTTGTAAAAGCTTTGTGACATAAAAAAGTGTGAACTACACTAGCCTACCCTAAATGTTTTTAAATGATCAGAACAAGATCTGAGTAAAATATGAAAACTATCAATAAAAAATTGCTGTAAGCCTAAAGGACTGCCAAGTTTTACTAAACACACAAAGATTTTAATTTAGTAAACTCAACCCCTGTTTACAGACATGTCATTTATAAAGAAATAGCAATATTACTCCTTATAATGTATTTGGTACAGTTTTCCATATAAAATAAGTGCTGAAAAAGTTGTTTTACAATAAAGGAGAAAATTATGTAGAAACCCAGCCCCTCCCCTTCCCCAACCCCCGTTTACAGACATGTCAATTATAAATCCTTTTTTAAGTTTATTCTTAGCTTTTGAAATCCCAATGCACAACTCTCCTGAATCCCCAAAAGATTTATTAAGCCTGCGCTGTGAAACCTGCTATCTCTAAACTACATGATTATGTTATTGTGAGTTTTGAATCGGTTTACAGTAATTTTTTCTATACAAGGAGCTAGAATTTATATTTCTCGATGACAGAATTGTCAGTAAATGAAAATGTTTACTCGATTTACCTAAAAGTTCTTAGTGTTTAACTAACATCAGGAGACCATTACTTACCGAAGCACTGAACAGCAATAAAAAAAGAGTATACTCTTCTAAAAGGCATTTGAAAGGAGATAAAAAGCAGCAAACCTACTGAACTTGTCTTTCATGTGCACAAAGTGATCTAAGTTTCTTTCTTTCTTGCCTGGTTTGCAATGTGTTTTGGCTATAACAATATAGATTATGTTTCTTTATTCAGTGCATATGCATGATCTGGTTTTCCTACCCCCAGACAGGTTTGCATATGCACACACGCTTGGCAGTGTGCACTTCCACTTTTGACACTGCCTTGAACCCATCTCAGGCTTGTGAGACTTAAAAATCAGGCCCATGTTAACCAGTGCTAACTTTTTCACATAAGCTGGTTTTCTTGTATGTTTTTTTAATAAATCTAAAGTTGTGTTAGGATGCCCTGAAGTTAATTAAAGTAATATGTAAAGTGACTCTACAAGTCATCTGTATTTTACAGAGCACTATTTCTAATAAAATATTTTGTTATACTGTAAATAACATTAAGACTAGGAAAATCTTTTAAAACAAGGCTGTTTAATATTATGTTCTGGTCATCGAATAGTCTTCTTATCGCTTAATAAATTTGCTTTTGGTAACTGCTTGTACTGCAGCTTCAAATTGTCCTAACTAATAAATAAGCAATGTTAGTTTAAAACATAATGAGGAAACATTTTACCACTTTTAAAAACTGGTTGTTATTTAGAGTTGGTGGTTGTAAACCTGGGAATGTGTCTTCATGCTCATATTTTAAAATTGAAACACACATGTAAAAGTGCAAAATGAAGGAAAAGATGGTGGGGAAATGTTTCTCCAAATAGGCCTGTCTTTTAAGTGTTTATTCCTTAACAAAAATTAAAAATCAATTTTCAGTAAAATTGTAAGTAAATAAAAGTTTGCAGAAATATGCTTCATGAAGGGCTTATCTCAGGAGGGGTTCTGAGGGAAGGGAAAGGAGGAGGCAGTGGGCTGTAGAACGACTTCTGATTGGTCAGGTAGGATTTGCTCCCTA
Source organism: Gopherus evgoodei (assembly GCF_007399415.2). Classification (NCBI taxonomy): domain Eukaryota; kingdom Metazoa; phylum Chordata; order Testudines; family Testudinidae; genus Gopherus; species Gopherus evgoodei. The sequence goes on along the minus strand of NW_022060066.1, from coordinate 1,753,904 downwards.
GGCTCCCAGCCCTCAGTACACTTACCATTTCCCTAGGAACAGCCCCTGCGTAAGCTTTCTGCTCGGCTCTTGCTGTACTTTCTATACTTCTCTCACTCTCTCTCTGTCTCTCTCTCTCTTCTTCTTTCTCTTGTTATTTTCTATACTTTACCTCTTTCACACAGCCATGTGTCCCTGAACACAGGATCTCTAGCTAATTATTAAAATTCCCTTTTTTCTGCCATGTGCTCCTCTCTCAATCCGTTTTTCCCCTTTTATTTAATATTTAGTTTCAAAACCCTTATTGCTCCTCCCTGAATCTACCTTTATATTTTCCTTTTTTATTTTAAAATAACTCCTTTTAGATGCTTCTCTCTCAATCCAGCTATATATTGTTCTATTTTATTTAATAACCCTTTTGCTTTTTGAAAATGTATTAGCTCCTCTCTACACCCACCTTTATGTTTCTCTTTTTATTTAAAAAATGTTCTATTTAATAACATTTATTTCAAACCTTTGTCTTTAAAACTCTATCTCTTTAATAAGCCTAACCAAAGATATTTCTTTTCTTTAATAATCATCCTCTCTCCTTACTAAACCTAACCAATCATTTATTTTTTTATAACCCCTTTTGTTTAAATCCTCTTTTTCTATTCTTTCAAACTTTTTTCTTTAAAAACCTCTCTCCTTACTAAACCTAACCAATCTTTCTTTTTTAAAAACTTCTTTTCTTTAAACTCATTCTATGCTTTCAAACTAACTCTTCCTTTTTTTCTAAAAAATCAGCCAAATGTGACAAAACAAAACCATACAACATTCCCCTGCCCCAAAATAAAAAATAATAAAAAATACATTTTTTTTTCAATATTGACGACAGTGACAAAGCTGTACCCGACAGAAAGTGGGAACAGAGGGCTGGACATAAACCCGAAACGCAGTGTGGAAACTTGTCAAAAAATCTAGGGTGAGGAATATATATAGGGGTTAACTACTGAAGAGATTTTGGAGTTATTGGGCTCTGATATCTTTGCTTTAACGGCAAGGAAGTGATACTTCTCTTTAAACATATCTGTATTTTATTGCTCATATATTTGGAGAAATAAACAATCTCTCTCTCTCTCTCAGTATTTTTATCTCATTCTGTCTATAGATCTATTCCTCTTTCCTCCAGTTTTTCACTTTTCTCCAGGCACATTCTCCCTTTTGGATAAAAAAATGACACTTATTTTTATCTTAATGAATTTTTATTTTTATTTCACTTACATTTCTTTATATGGGGTTGGAGTCCAATCTCAGTTGCACCTGTGTAAATCCACATAAAGCTGATGCAATTTACCCTGGTGTAACTGAGATCAGGTAACAGCCCATGGTCTCTGTTTAGGGTTTTGTGCGAGTGTCTTTGTCTGTTTCTCAATCAGCATTTATCAAATGGTGAAAATTTTCCTTTGCATCTGCTGTGATAGAGGGCAACTGGCTAGGCCTTCATAAAAACCTCTACCCCTTTGGGGTTTTGATATGTGCCTTATGAGTTAGGAGTATACTGCATCTGGGCAGTGTAATTCCCTGCTCCAGTAGATCTATACATTGTATCTTTGACTGAGCTATTGTGCTAAAAATAGCGGTGTAGCCTCGGCAGCACAGACTAGCTGCCCAAGCCCAATTCTAGCGTAATGGAAATCTAGGTAAGTACACAGGTGGCTATCTCAAGCCACTGCCTGTGCTGCCGTGTTCTCACTGCTAATTTTATCCTGCTAGCTTAACCAAAGCTACTCTATGTCTGTCTACCCAAGCTGGGAATTACACCTCCTAGATGGAGGGTAGACATACCAGTGGTTGACCTCTAAATATCTTTCATTTTCAGTCTTGTGATTTTTGTTTATGTCATCTAAGTTTGTTTATATGACACTGATAGGTTAAAGATATTTCAAAATCCCAGCCTAAAAGTCTTTATTTAAAGTTCAAGAGAGATTAAGGGAGTTAGATGGGACATTTCTGTAATTCAGTAGGGTTCCAGTCATCTTGATTTGTGTAAATGGGAAGCTTAGCCTCCGAGTGTGTGTTACTCTGTTTATTGACAATTTCATTCTTGCAGTGGAGAGATACAGAGGTACGGGGTTACATACCCCAATGTATCCGACAGCACAACCTGACTGTGTGTACTCCATCAATATTTAATGGTTTTCTGTTTCTAGGTACTCATTATGGAGAAAGTGGAAGGAAGAAACCAAACACCCATCATGGAATTCATCCTTTTAGGATTTGGGAATGTTCCTGAAATGCAGCCCCTTCTCTTCCTCGTGTTTCTTGTGATCTACATTGTGACTGTCTCTGGGAACATCCTCATCATAGCTCTGGTAGTGACTGATCAGCACCTTCACATCCCCATGTACTTCTTCCTGGGGAATTTGTCCTGCTTGGAGGCCTGTTACGCATCAACTATCCTCCCCAGGCTGCTGACCAGTCTACTGACTGGGGAAAGAACCATTTCTGTTAAGGGCTGCATTGCACAATTATATTTCTTTGGTATCCTGTCAACTACAGAGTGTCTGCTGCTCATGGCAATGTCTTATGACCGGTATTTAGCGATATGCAATCCGCTCCGTTATGCTGCTCTGATGAATGCCAGGATTTGTTTCCAGCTAGTGGCAGGGTCATGGATAAGTAGCTTTCTGGGATGCACCATAGTAAATATTTTCTTGTTCCAATCAACGTTCTGTGATTCAAAAGAAATTGACCATTTCTTTTGTGATTTCTCACCTATGATAAAGCTGTCCTGTGGCCACACCCAGACTCTGCAACTAGTGACATTTACTGTCTCTGCCATAGCTACATTTGTGCCCTTTCTACTGACTCTGACATCCTACATTTGTATTACAACCACCATCCTGAGAATCCCTTCCACCACTGGGAGACAAAAGACCTTTTCCACCTGCTCGCCTCATCTCATTGTGGTTACAGTTTTCTATGGGACCCTAATTATTGTCTATGTGGTTCCAACAGCCAACACTCCCAAGGTCCTACAGAAAATATTCTCTGTCTTCTATGCAGTCCTGACTCCCATGATCAATCCTATCATTTACAGCCTGAGAAACAAGGAGGTCAATGAATCCTTGAGAAAAGCTTTTCATAAACTAGTTGCTGTCAGAAACAGGCATAGAATCTGAAAGGACAAAATTTAGCATATAGTAAAATAGAGATGAACTGATATAATTTCTTAGACATGGCCCATTTCAGTCCTTGAGGACAGGGTTACCCCTTATTGACTTTCTTTCTTTCTTTCTTTCTTTCTTTCTTTCTTTCTTTCTTTCTTTCTTTCTTTCTTTAGGAAAGTGTGCTTTTTTCCAGACTCATGTTTCAGTAAAGCACATGGTTTCCGTCATCAGTATATGAACACTAGTGCCCAAATTCTGCAAGGAGCTTAACATCTTTTCAATGGTTCTGGGTCTCTTCTAATCCCTCTGAAACCAATGACATTCATTCTCCACTGATTAGGATCCTCTGTCAATGATGCTGTCATAAACAGATAGCGGGAGTTGGTAGAGCAGAGGTGCTTTATATCCCTTTTGCCTGTAGGGGGTTGATGGGGTCGGTGGGCCTGGCTGTCGCCTGGCTGGGGGACCGGTCAGGGGACAGGGTGCTTTCAGGTCTTGAGGGAGGGAAGTTTTTGTGTGTGCTGTTGGTGTTTGGTTGTTGTTCTCTTTGGGTTCTGGGAGAGGCTGGGCGTGAGGCCAGGTTTCTCTCCAATCTCTCTGATGCAGTGTCTTGTATGTCCAGAATAGTAAGTACTGGGTAGATAAAGTGAGTTAGGCTTATGTTTCTTTTCTTTATTTGCAAATGTGTATTTGGCTGGAAGGAGTTCAAATTTGTATTTTGCTGAAAGGATTTTAATTTGTACTTGTATACTTGGGCTGGGAAGGTATTCCCAGTGTCTATAGCTGAAAGACCCTGTAACATATTCCATCTTAAATTTACAAAGATAATTTTTACTGTTTTTTCCTTCTTTAATTAAAAGCTTTTCTTGTTTAAGAACCTGTTTTTTTTTAATTCTGGTGAGACTCCAGGAGACTGGGTCTGGATCCACCAGGGAATTGGTGGGGAGAAAGGAGGGAAGGGGGAGAGAAAGGTTATTTTCTCTCTGTGTTAGGGATACTTTCTCTCTCAGGAAGACTCTGGAAGGGGAAGAGAGAAGGAGGGGGGAAGGTGGATTTTCCTCTCTGTTTTAAAATTCAAGGAGTTTGAATCACAGTGATCTTCCAGGGTAACCCAGGGAGGGGAAGTCGGGGAGAGGCAATGGTGAGGGAAAGGATTTACTTTCCTTGTGTTAAGATCTAGAAGGACTGGGTCTTGGGGATCCCGGGCCAGGTTTTGGGGGGACCAGAGTATATGAGGCACTGGAATTCCTGGTTGGTGGCAGCGCTACAAGTACTAAGCTGGTAATTGAGCTTAGAGGAATTAATGCTGGTACCCCTTCTTTTGGACGCTAAGGTTCAGAGTGGGGAATTAAACCATGACAGATGCCTCTGAAATGCGTGTGAAAAATGTTGCCACCACAGTGAGTGGAGAACTTCGATTGAGCAGTATTCTATGCAGCTCTGTAGTTGGGTAAACAAAAAATGAAAGTCCGTGAAGGGTTGGGTGTCTCAGTGCCCTGCCATGTGAAATTTTTGCCTGTTCATACATCTTTGCAGAGTCAAAAGCAACATTAAAATATCTATTTCTATATTGATATAAATATAGATATTGATAGAGACAAATAAAATGCAAAGGTAAGATGTATTACCAATATTTTCAAAGCTCTCTCTCCCATGTAAATAAAAAGAAATGAATGAATTAAAAGGAATAAAAAATGAGCACCAAAAGCAATAAGCTACTTTTCAAATCGCAACCTATATAGTGTAATATGGCCTCCCTCACCACAGACAGAAATGCGCTATTCGCATAAAAACTTTTACCACCAAAGTTTGACAAAAAAATTAAAGACTAAAATGTCACTAAGTCTCTCTGGTGTTTTTGTTCTTCCGCCACATTTTTGGGCCAAAATATATCATAATTCCCCTTTCTCTTTGTAACTGGTTAGGTGCCCATTGCTCCCCTGACCACCCACCTATGTTCATAGAGGGAGATATATGTAGTTTGTGGCCTCATGGATCAGGCTTTGTTTGGATGAATTGTTGATTTGGTCAGCCAGAAGTGATTCATGAATTTAACTCAAATTAGCTAAATATTTTCATAAAAAGGCAATCAAAATCTTTCAGGACTTTGATGCAGGACAGCAACCCGCCCCCATTATAACATTTAAACTTGTGGTTAGAGCACTCATGTGAAGTGTGTGTGTGTGTGTGTGTGTGTGTGTGTGTGTGTGTGTGTGTGTGTGTGTGTAAAAGACCCATGTTCAATATCCCCCCTACCTGATGGAGGTGGGGGGAAGTCTTCAGTTTCCCACATTGCAAAAAAGTGCACTGGCCTATGAATTATCTCTGCAGAAGCTCTTTTCCTCTTTCCTGTTAAAGTGGTGCCATTGGGTATAAATAATTAAATAGGCATTGAACTAGGGAGCTGAATTTCGATCTCCTGCAGCCAAAGTGTGTGTCTTAACTACCAGACTACAGAGTCATCCTTGGACTTGCTTTTTAGCCCAAAGACTATTGATTCTTATTGTGAATGACAATTAATAGTTATTGGGATATGAAAAGTAAGTGAGAATGACTCATAGCTTGGTGGTAAAGCTTTCATTTTCCAGAACTGTCGGAGAAATGAAAAATCAGTGGTCACTGAGCTCTAATTTTCATCTTCTGCCACAGAACATCTGGCAGGACTGAAATACACACTGAATGGGTTACCCATTAAGTGTTGGGTGTCTTTTGGTTAAGATGTAGGTCTGAGAATCTCGACTCTTCATTTCTCTTCCTAAATCTGATATTTGCTCCCTGCAGGCCAGAAACTTTGTCACAAACTTATTCATCCTTATTCAGAGTGTGGCATATTGAAAATTGCGTTTAAATTACAAGCTGTCACTCTGAGTGTAAGGGGATTTTCTGGTCCCACTTGCAGACTGGAGATGTGTGTACGGAAACATATGTGTGACGTTGCACTCCATATGCTTTATGAAAATATGCTTATGAATGTGAATATGATGTAACTGGAATATGCTTTTTGGCAAAAAGTGTCTTGTAAGGTATCATTACAAAGCCTATAATCTACTGAGTGTGTTCATTCTATTTGTTTGCATGTATTATTTCTATGTCTGTAGTAATATAATAAGACAAAACCTTTTATTACTGATATCAATATATTAAGTGGAAACAATTACAGGTGCTTCAGAATCAATGAACTGTAAATGACTCAGTTTACTTGTTTCAGAGTAGCAGCCCTGTTAGTCTATAGTCGCAAAAAGAATAGGAGTACTTGTGGCACCTTGGAGACTAACAGATTTATTACAGCATAAGCTGCATGTAGTGGAAAATACAGTAGGAATATATATATAAATATATATATATATATATATATATACACACACACACAGAGAACATGAATCAATGGGTGTTACCATACACATTATCAGGAAAGTGATCAGTTAAGGTGAGCTATTATCACCAAGAGAGAAAAAAAACTGTTTGTAATGGTAATGAAAATGGCCCATTTCCAGCAATTGACAAGGAGATATAAGGAATTCTGTGGGGTGGGCGGGGGAGGAAAGTATGGGAAAATAGTTTTACTATGGGCCATTACACAAACTAAAACTATTTCCCAATACATGCATTTCCCCATACATGCATCCGATGAACTGGGCTGTAGCCGACGAAAGCTTATGTTCTAATAAATTTGTTAGTCTCTAAGGTGCCACAAGTACTCCTGTTCTTTTTTTCAGTTTACTTGCAATACTTTCTTTGTATCATAGAATCATAGCATATCAGGGTTGGAAGGGACCTGAGGAGGTCATCAAGTCCAACCCCCTGCTCAAAGCAGGACCAATTCTCAACTATGTATGGGCCAGCCCAGAAAGAATGGAGGCTAGGATCTCACGGGACATGTGACTATCAGGGCCAGTGCAAGGAAGTTTCGCACCCTAGGTGAAACTTCCACCTTCGGCCCCCCCAGCCCTGCAGCAGTTCACTGCCCCCGCCCCCCCGCCCTGAAGTGTGCCACTCATCCCTGTAGCAGCTCCCCACCACCTGGCCTGAGGAGCCCTGCGGTACCTCCCCACCCCAGCTCACTTCTACTCAGTGTCCTCTCCAAGCAGGACTGCACAGTGGAACCCCTGAGCTGGCGGCTGCTGGCAGCGGCTTGCTGACCCAGGGGACCTCCCTGGGTTGCCAGCAGTGCACCAGGGCAGCACAGAGGATTCCAGGGGCCTGGGGTCTTCGGTGGCGGGGGTCCCCGCTTTGTCGGTAATTCGGCGTTGGGTGGCCCTTCCGCTCTGGGGCCTGTCGCCGAAGTGCCCCGGAGACGCCCTGCAGGGCCCCCCCACCGCCGAATTGCCGCCGAAGCGGGACCAGCTGCCGAAGTGTAGCTGGGTCTTCAGCGGTAATTCTGTGGCGGAGGGCCCCCGCCGCGGGTCTCCGGAGCACTTCGGTGACTGGTCCCAGAGCAGAAGGGCCCCCCGCCGCCGAATTACCACTGAAGACCGGGTTGCATGTCGGCACTGGGTCCAGCTTCAGCGGTAATTCACCGGTGGGGGGTCCTTTCGCCCCGGAGCAGAAGGACCCCCCTCCAGCGAGGATCGGGAGCAGAAGAAGCTCCAGGGGCCTGGGCCCCACGAGAGTTTTCCGGGGCTCCCAGAGCGAGTGAAGGACCCTGTTCCAGGGGCCTCAAAAAACTCTTGTGGGGGCACCTGCGGGGCCTGGGGCAAATTGGCCCTCTTGCCCCCCTCTCTGGGCAGTCCTGCTGGCACGCTGACCTAGAAGAAGCCCTGCACTGCTGGCTGCCGCAGCGGCGCCCTGACCAGGGGGATCCCCTGGGCTGCCGCGGCGGTGCCCTGACCCGGGGAACACCCTAGGCTGCCGGCTGCAGCCAGCAGCTCAGACTACCTCTCTGTCCCAGCAGCAGCGGCTGCTCAACCATTTAAAAAAAATTGGGGGGCGCTTTTTGGCACCCCCAAATCTCTGAGCCCTAGGCAACAGCCTAGTCCGCCTAAATGGTTGCACCGGCCCTGGTGACCATGAAAAATGATACAGAATCCATCTTAAATCTGTTACTTTTCCGATTAGGAGAGGTGGAGACCCAGAGAGACAAAAGATTCCCTCCTTGTGCCAAAGCTATAAAAGAGGGTGGAACAGGACAAGGCAGTAAGTCATGAGAAAGCCCCTGTTTACCACCTAAGATGTCTGCTGGAACTAACAAGGACTATACCTGGGAAAGGATTGGGCCCAGACTAGGAAGGAGTCTAGTCTGTGAAAGAGGCTTATTGGACCATCTTGAAGGGTGAGACCTTACCTGTAATCAGTTTCTTAATGTACTAGGCTTAGACTTGCATGTTCTTGCTTCATTTTGCTTAGTGACTTGCTTTGTTCTGTCAGTTATTACTTGAAACCACTTAAATCCTAATTTTTATACTTAAAAAAATCACTTTTGTTTATTAATGAACCCAGAGTAAGTGACTAACACCTTGAGAAGCAAGCAGCTGTGCATCTCTTTATCACTGTTCTAGAGGGTAGACAATTTATGAGCTTATCCTGTATAAGTGTTATAAAGAGTAAAATGGGTGTATTTGGGGTTTGGATCCCATTGGGCACTAAGTGTCTCAGTACTGGAGAGATAAGCCGCTGAGCTGTTTTTGGTTTAAGTCTGCAACATTGGAGGTGTGGCCCAGTGTTGCAGCAGGCTAGTGTGTCTGGCTCAACAAGTCAGGGTTCTGGAATCCCAAGCTGGCAGGTAAAAAGGGCTTAGAGGTATTTCAGATCCCAAGGGGGGTCTCTGAGACCGAACCCATCACGATATGCTCTGGTTGTTGTGAGTATTTCTACATCCATCCAGGCTAGAGTAAGGCCTCTCTGTTTTAGGGAGCAGCCTGCTTTGACCCACAGTTTTGTGTTTTTGCATCGTATGGGTCTGAATTCTAAGAAATAAAGTAACATTTGCCTATATTTTCATTCTGCCCCTTTTTCTCTTAACTTTAACATGCCACATCTGCACCATCCTCCTAATCCCTTCCACCACCGGGAGACAAAAGGCCGTTTCCACCTGTTCCTCCCACCTCCCACCTCTTCTATGGGACTTTGATTATTGTCTACATGTTACCAAACTCCAACTCACTGAGAGACCTGAACAAGGGGTTCCGTCCCTTCTAAACAGTCCTGACTCCCCTGTTCAGTCCCCTTTTCTACAGCCTGCAAAACACAAAGGTAAAGGAGTCCCTGAGTAATTCTGTGGGTAAACTTGTGCCATGCACATGAATTCAGAGAATCCATGTGAATGATATTTTTTAAATTTATTTGAAATAAAGGGGGATAAGTTCTGAGGGTTTAATGAATCAGAGGGATATGGCTTAATGGCTTCTAACTTCTTTGTGGTTTTCCCCTTGTTTAATCAGGTTGTGATAGTAGAAAATGAGGATGATGTGATTGGTTTGCCTTATGAAGATCCTTCAATATGTGATAAACTATAGCGTGCACATCTCCACCTCTGTAACTATCAGAAGTAGCTGACAAATTCAATGTGAACCAATGAAAAACAGCGTCATGAATTCAGGTGAAACATTTTTAAATATGGATTTCCAAAGTTAATTTCCACAGCCAAATGCTAATATAGAAAACTAAATATCATGAATCCAGGATTGTAAATCTTTCTAGGAACACTTAACACTACTGCTTCAGCAGAGAATCATAGAATCATAGAATATCAGGGTTGGAAGGAACCTGAGGAGGTCATCAAGTCCCACCCCCTGCTCAAAGCAGAACCAATTCCCAACAAAATCATCCCAGCCAGGGCTTTGTCAAGCTTGACCACAGAAACCTCTAAGGAAGGATATTCCACCACTTCCCTAGTTAACCCATTCTAGTCCATCACCACCCTCCTAGTGAAAAAGTTTTTCCTATTATCCAACCTAAAGCTCCCCCACATCAACTTGAGAGCATTACTCCTTGTTCTGTCATCTGGTACCACTGAGAACAGTCTAGATCCATCCTCTTTGGAAACCCCTTTCAGGTAGATGAAAGCAGCTATCAAATCCTGCCTCAGTCTTCTCTTCTGCAGACTAAATAATCCCAGATTCCTCAGCCTCTTCTAATAAGTCATGTGCTCCGGACCCTTAATCATTTTTATTGACCTCCACTGGACTCTTTCCAATTTTTCCAAATCCTTCTTGTAGTGTGGAGTCCAAAACTGGACACAGTACTGCAGATGAGGCCTCACCAATGCTGAATAAAGGGGAATGATCAAGTCCCTCGATCTGCTGGTAATGGACCTCCTGATGCAGCCCAAAATGCCGTTATCCTTCTTGACAACAAGGGTGTGATGTTGCACGCTATATGATTTTATAAATGTATGCTAATGAGTGAATATAATGTATCTGGAATATGCTTCATCCAAAAGGTCTCTTGTAAGGCATCATTGCAAAGCTTATAATCTACTGAGTGTTGTCATCCTATTTGTATAAATGTATCACTCTTGTTTCTGAAACTAGAAATATGAAATATAACTCTGAGGGCCTATTGTAATTATGCAAACTATAGGCCGTTATTGGTGGTTGGGAATCTTGATGGCTCCCTTCAGCCAGGACAATTGACTGTGGATGGCTCTGTTTGCAGGGAGGCCTTCCTATGAGTCAAGCTGGGAGGAATGAAATCTTGAAGTCTTGCAGTGACATGTGATCATGTCACCTGAACTGGAATTCATCTTTAATTTGGTGTCTTTCCATTGAGAAGGAGGGTGTGGGAATCCAGAGAGGGACAAAAGATTCCCGCTTTATGCAAAAGATATATGAATGGCGAGAGCCATCATGAAGAATTATCTAGCCACCATCTGAGCTGGAACGAGAGTTGTACCAGGAGAAAGAATTGTGCCCAGGACTGGAGGGTGTCCAATCTGAGGAAAAAACGTACTGAAGCATCTCTGAGGGTGAGATTATCTGTATTCAGTTTGTTTAGACATAGATTTGCGTGTTTTACTTTATTTTGCTTGGTAATTTACTTTGTTCTGTCTGTTACTACCTGGAACCACTTAAATCCTACCTTGTGTATTTAATAAAATCACTTTTTACTTATTAATTAACCCAGAGTATGTATTAATACTTCGGGGGGGGGGGAGGGGAACAGCTGTGCATATATATCAATGTTATAGAGGATGAACAATTTAGGAGTTTAACTTGTATAAGCTTTGTACAGGGTAAAATGGATTTATTTGGGATTAAACCCCATTGGGAGTTGGGCATCTGAGTGTTAAAGACAAGAACACTTCTGTAAGCTGCTTTCAGGTAAGTCTGCAGCTGTTAGGGGACGTGATTCAGACCTGAGTCTGGGTTTGCAGAAGGCTAGTGGATCTGGCTCAAACCAGGCAGGACACTGAAGTCCTAAGATGACAGGGCAGGAAAACAGGGGCAGAAGTAGTCTTGGCACATCAGCTGGCAACTCTCAAGGGTTTTTTTTTAACATACTGGCAACAGTTCTGTGGGAGACAGTATCAAATCTTTGCTAAAATCAAGCAGTAACGGATCCACTGATTTCCCCTCATCCACAGAGCCATTTATCTCATCATCAAAGGCAATTAGGTTAGTCAGGCATCACTTGCCCTTCCTGAATCCATGCTGACTGTTCCTGATTACTTTCCTCTCCTCAAAAGGCTTCAAAACAGATTTCTTGAGGGCCTGCTCCATGATGTTTCCAGGGACTGAGGTGAGGCTGACTGGCCTGTCGTTCCCTGGATTCTCTTAAGCTACATTAGCCTTTTCCCAGTTATCCAAGACCTCTCCCTGATTGCCATAGATTCAGTATTCTCATATTTTCAAACAAGGCAGGCAAAACTCTACATTCACTAGCTCAGTTCTTCAGGGCAAATCTAGAAGTGATGAACAAACGGTCGTGAAATGATGTTTTTGATTTAGAGTGTTTAAGGTTTTTTTCTACAGTGCCCCTAGAAAGAAGTGAAGTCCTCTAACCAGCAGGCTATAGAGTCACTCTTATAGTTGTTGTCTTTCTTGCTGACCCAATGACTCTTTCACTAGTTATCCAGCCTGAAACAGCTTCAACTGGAGAGACAGAGGAAGTCCCACACACCACAATATCTCATTGCTCAGTGGTGAGAGCACTCACTTGAGAAGTAGCAAAGCCTTGTTCAAAAACCAACTGTTCCCCTTCCAAAAGAGGGAGAACTTGAACCAGGGATCTCTGATATAATAGAATCACTGAATATTAGGGTTGCAAGAGACCTCAGGAGGTCATCTAGTCCAACCGCCTGCTCAAAGCAGGACCAACACCAACTAAATCATCCCAGCCAGGGCTTTGTAAAGCCAGGCCTTTAAAACCTCTAAGGATGGAGATTCCACCACCTCCCTAGGTAACCCATTCCAGTGCTTCACTATCCTCCTAGTGAAATAGTTTTTACTAATATCTAACCTAGACCTCCCACACGGCAACCTGAGACCATTGCTCCTTGTTCTCTCATCTGCCATCACAGAAAACAGACGAGCTTCATCCTCTGATTAATTGCAATTTTTTTTAATCTTGAGATTAATTTTGTGTATGTTTTTAATAATTTAACAGCCCTAGTTCTGACATAAAATCCTACCTTTGGAGGGAAGAAGAAAAGTCCTTGACTTACCTATTTTACCAGGCAACACTGGTACAATAGTAGAAAAGGAAGATTATTGATACAATAAGGGATTTGATCTAAAGTCCAATGAAGTCAATGAATTTCTACCAATTAATTTGAACACAGGGCTGGCAAAAAAATGGTCTGCTGAAATTCCCTTTGGACTGAAAATTGGGGGTTGATTAAACAAATATTTTAATGGAAAGTCTCTGCTATCCAATAAGGAAGTGGTTTTGAAACACGACTAGTTTAAGACAGGAGCAGCCACAACGGAAATGGCGAATGCACACAGCCCCAACTGGGACTCATGGTCTATGTGTGTTGAAGGTAGAAATGGGAGGGGCACAAAAAGACCCTGGCCTGGGAGCAGAGTGGAGGGCCCTGGAATAAGTGAGGGGGAATGAAGGGGCATACAGAACCCCCGGCACTGGGAAGGAAATGAGGGACAATAAAATGGGGGAGGAGGGAACAAGTGAGTACACAGAGTCCACATGGCCTGAGAGATAGAATAAATAAATAAATTGAGTAAATCACTAAAACAAACACTCAGAGAAATAATTCTGTATTTACTGGGTGATGGAGTAATATCTATGAACTGGTAATGGTCACAATTATGACCACATTCAAGGAGGAAAGCCTTGTGGCTAAATACCTTCCCTGTTCTCCAGGGAACTTGTGCCTCCCTTGGTGATGATTCCTCTTCGTCTCTAAGGGGGGAAAGGAGTGGCTCAGCTAGTTCTACATAAACTGGTAAAGGAGAGAAGTATAGTGATCATATGAAATAGCACATCTCAGACAACCAGATTGTCTGTGGAGCCCCCATTAACTGTGGTGTCACAAACTGACATTGCGCTCAGTTACACAAAGGAACAGATCCCCAGCTGGTGCAAATTCACGGTATTTCCAGTGACATCACTTGTTTAAAAGTGTTTTACAACTTTTGGAAATCTGACCCCATTGACATTCCTGGTGCTATGCCTGACTTACACCAGATGCAGATCTGGCTCCATTGACTCCAGTGGAGGTAGATTTAGAAGCATTGTAGGCACAACTTCTCAGTACACATTTAGCTTGCTGTTTATCATTTCGTAGGTGGTGTGACAACATTCCAAAGGCAGATCTGGCCTTTGCAATGCAGTGAGTAATTGTATCATCAGTAGTGGGATGCTGTGATAGCAACACCATACATCTTGTGTAGCAAAACTTCTCCATAGACTTCAGAGGAGCGTTATTGACCTTAGTAACAGGGTAAACATTTGAATCCCCTGGCACAGGTTGTTGCTCACTCATATAAAATAGGTAGACTAAAGCCTTTCAGGCTTCTGGAGACTAAACAGTTGTGAGCCCAGGCATAAAAAGAGAGACCAAGGATTCACCAGTACCCAAGATCCCTGCAATGGCATGGAATTGATTGCCCAGATGATCCCAGCAGGTGCTCCATGCCTCATGCTGCAGAGGAAAGTGAAAACCCTGAAGATCCCTGCCCAATACAAGCTAGAGGAAAAATTCCTTCTCCATCCCATATCTGGTGATTTGTTAGGCCCTGAGCATGTGAGCAAGTCCCACCAACCAGTCTTCTAGAATTACTATTCTCTGAACCAGCTCAGAGTTCCTTCCCACCCCGTTCCATGTCGCACCTCCAGCTCTGGCCCATCCCTGAGGCTTCACAGGAAGGCAATCTTGCTTTCCCTTCTCCCCTGCCCACATCTGGCCAATTGCACACTGTAGAAAAAAATCACCATAGCATCTGAGCACCTTATAGTCTTTAATGTACCCTCTTCACAACACCCTTGAGAGCTAGGATGTTAAAAGGCAGTTTGGAGACCACAACACTGCTTCAGCTATTCCTGGCTCTTTCCCCATAATTGGAAATGCACCAACTGGAAACCACCTATTCTCCCTCCCAGTCGTATTCAGTGTTATTCTTCTATTGGAATTGATAATTATGATGGAATGGAAATATGACCTCTGGCTAATTCACATTGAAGCTTAGGGAGGTTCTTTCTCCCCACTTACAGTTCTGGTTGAAGAGTCTGGCTCTTTAGCTTTCTTGCTACAGAAATTTCTGCTTTCAGCTGTGGAGGTCTCAGGTTGCATTCTTGTTGTTAATTAAGATGATGCTTGTCACACGTGCACCCCTTAGATTTATTCTAAACCCATGTTGTAGTCCTTAGGCCTTGTGCTGCTCCAAAGCTCAGGGGGGAATTTCACTCATTGAGAAGCACTGTGCAAGTCTGAAGGCCACTTTGGGTACATCTACACAGCACCTCCCAGTGCAGGGAGACAGACTTAAGTTAGCATGCTAAATACAGCCGTGTGGACAATGCATGACAGGCAGCGGCTTGGGCTATCCACCTGAGCTCAGATCCACTGCGCTGGCTGGAAATATCCAGACTGCTATTTTAGTGCATTAGCTCAAGAAAAGTCACCCATACTAGGAGGCATGTTTATAGATGCAGTGTAGACATACGCTTTATCAATCAGAAACAGTTCCATAAATTCCACCTGGAAGCCAGCTGGTAGTCATTCAAGAGCACATGAACCTGGTGTCATGTATTCCATTTATTAAATTTTGCCTTGCATTATGAATTATCTTCAGCTTCTAAGTAGACTGCAGGAGCAGTCTCATACAGATAGCATTGTGGCTAGCCAATCGGTATGTGAACCAAGCATGGATAGCAGGTAGTGAGGTCCCCAACTGACCAGGAAGCTCACAACCTTCCCAGAGGATGCAGATGTTGAAAAGCTACCATGGACAAGAGTTTGCTTTCTTCATCTGAAACATCCTGAGAATCTACCCAGCCTCCCTTTCACCCCAGGTTCTGAACACAGGTTAAATCTTTTTAGGAGCGTACTCCCAAAAACTTTGCAAAGAGAGAGATGTCCTTGGAGGTTAGAATTTGACTCCATTCCCAGTGCTGCTTGCAGTGTCCAGAGAACATATAATTTTCTTTTTCCTTCTCAGTGATCTCAAAGGCCCATCCGTGGAAATGTCAAAGGGGATTTTGCTTTCTCATATAAAAGATAAATGACTCAGGAGGCATAGTTGGTTTTGGTAGTTGATACCGGGGTACCAGGCATGACACCAGAACCAGAGCTCTTACTGGGGGAACAGAAGTCCACTAAAAGAAGGAGGGCAAGGGTTGGATGCATATCCTGCTCAAACTTGTGTCAAGCTCTTAAAGGTAAAGTAATCTTTGGCAATCTCTATTTTTAAAATGATCTCAACTGGTAAGGAAATAGGAAATTTCCATTCAATTAACAAGTTCACCTGCCCTGTCCAATGCAGAATTTTTCCTGCTATACAGCACCTCCCTCACAAAGAATTTGAATATTTGTAATATGTGTGACAAATCTCTGCCCTTCCCTCAGTGGGTCCCATGCATTCTGGTGGATTTTGCTAGCCTCAGAGGCTCACTGTAACCCTCCACCTAGGCTTCTCTATCTAAAGGCAAGGGTCACAGCCTACTGAGCCATTTTCATCATAAGCCAGCAAGGGAGGTGAGGAGAAGCAATCCTTCCTTGCACAGTCTCTGTTGTCGCCAAGTCTCAGTTATTAATATGGGGAGGGGATGGGGGAGCCAAGGCCCACCCTCAACCCTGGGCTCCAGCCCAGGGACCCTAATAGTAGCAGCTATGGTAGCTGACTTTTTGGAAACAGGACATGTACAATTCCCTGGGACACTTCCCCACAGCAGCCCCCACTCAATATCTCCTTCACTGTTACCTCAGGGTCTCCTTCCTTGCACCAGATATGGATTTGTACTGCTTAGTTCCTCCAACAGCACGGCTTCCTCCTACAGCTCCTGACACGCACCTGACTGACTAACGGGTGGATTTTAACTAGTTTCTGCCAGCCCCTAATTGGCTTCAGGTGTCTCAATCAAACTAGCTATCTTACCTGCCTTCTGGTAAGGCAGATCTTAATTGGCCCCAGGTGTCTTAATGACCTGGAGCAACTGCCATTTACTTACTGGTAACAGGGATTTGTTTAGCCTGGGGCCCACCTTCAACACCATAGAGTTGGGCAACTTGGGATGCCAGGCAGTGTACTCATGATAGATCATTGGTGTTGCCATGGTGGCATCCAGCCCTGTGCCATATGTGGAACTGGAATGGTTGGAGGAATAAGAACCACCTGGTGACCCTTGCATTCTTTTTCTTATTCCACTGCATCCACTGGAGGGATGCATGGACCGTCACAAGAGTGAATTGCTGACCTAAGAGGTAATAACACAGTGCTTCCATGGCTCATTTGACAGCAAGGCATTCTCTCTTGACTACTGCGTATTTTTGTTTTCTTGGGAGAAGCTTTTTGCTTAGTTAGAGGTTTGGGCATTCCTCTTCTCCCACCATTTGTGACAGAACTGCCCCCAACCCCATCTCAGAAGCACCTGTTTATAAAATACATTTCTTGTTAAAGTCTGGGGCTATGAGTATGGGGTCATTACAGAGGGCCATCAAAGGTCTTTGAATCCCACCCCTGCTGCACTGGTCCACTTCACCATGTCTGTACCTTGGGCCTTCACCAGGTCTGTTAGGGGCCTTGCCCTAGTGGCGAAGTGGGGAATAAAACATCAGTAGTAGCCTACCACACCTAGGAATGCGGGGACCTGCTTCTTTCAGGTAGGTCAGGGCCAGTTTTGAATCACCTCTAGCTTATCTGTTTGGGGCTTCACTATGCCCCATCCTACAATATATCCCAGGTACCTAGAATCTACTAGCCCTATGGTGCATTTAGCGGGATTAGTGGTCTGGTGTATGGATGATGACATCATCTAGGTATGTGGCTGCATAACTAGTATGAGGGCGCGGTTTTGATCGGGGGATTTGATTAGATGACCTCTTGAGGTCCCTTTCTACCTTGGAATTCTATGATTCTATGAAATTATCGCACCCAGGGCTTTGTCAAGCCAGGACTTTAAAACCTCTGAGGATGGAGATTCCACTACCTCCCTGGGTAACCCATTCCAGTGCTTCACCATTCTCCTAGTGAAATAGTTTTTCCTAATATCCAACCTTGACTGTCCCCACTGAACTTGAGACCATTGCTCCTTGTTCAGTCCACATCCTTTCTGCAGTGGGAAGCTCAAAACTGGATTCAGTAGAACGGCAGAATTACAAACCCCTCAGGAAGGGAGGTTGTTCATACTTCTGAAAAGTTCCTAACTCTGAACAAAATGCTCTAGTTGTTGTTTCAAAAGTTTACAACTGAACATTGACTTAATACAGCTTCAAAATTTTACAATGCAGAAGAAAAATGCTGCTTTTAACCATCTTAATTTAAATGAAAAAAGCACAGAAAGTTTCCTGACCTTGTCAAAACTTTTTTTTTAATTTTCCCTTTATATTTTAAGTAGTTTAAGTTTAACACAGCACTGTACTGCATTAGCTTCCCTCATCCTCTCTCTCTGCAGCTGACTCATTGTGTACTTCCAGCTCCAGATGAGGTGTGTGTGGTTGATCAGTCAGTTCATAATACTGGTGTTCGGAACTCTGAGGTTCTATTGTAAATTGTCGGTACATGAAGGGAGATCATCACCTTAGGTAGTTTTCCTTTAGGGTTAAGCTAGATTCACATCATTATGTGATGTATTTTCTGGAGAGATTCATTAGAGATAAAATAAATGAATGAATTGCATATGGGACAAGTAAATCACAGAGGACATCAGTAAGAACAAAACTCTGGAGGGACAAAGGGTATAGTAGATACTAATGGGGAAGAGGTTTTAGTGGCCTCTAGCTATAGAATGGAAGGAATTCATTATTATTAATAATATTTTAATGTTGTACATTGGGGTGGTGTTTGTTTTTACCTTACTCTTTTTTGCTTCTGTCTGTCAGATGGCTTCAGTAATAATACAATACTTTTCATGCACCTAGTGCAGAAAATGAGTCCAGATCAATGAGAAAGGAGAACATGAATTTCCATTTTGTTTCTGAAATCCACTTAGGTGACTGATCTCTTTCTTCCTAGATGGCTGGAACAATTTCTTTCAAGGGTCTATGGGACAGATTGGTGCCCTAGGAAAGCAGCATCAGGGCCTTCAAATGTTGCTGCTTCCAATGGTGGCATATAGCTTCACTGCTAACCCAGCATTCATCCCTTAAAAGTGATTGAAAACAATTCTTTGACATCAGAAGTTCTCTCCACATGACCTTCCCTGGAGGTCATTTGACTCTATTACCTCTGATGTTTATTTGTCTAAAAATAAAATCAATCCTTATTCACATGCTCTTCTCGATAATTGAAGATGCTCGTTAGCAGAGGCACCAAGGGAGATTTCACTTCTTGTTTGCAGCATAAATGATGAAACAGGAGAGGCATTCAGCCTCTGCTAAGAATACAAGACAAGTCGCACCAAGGATGTCAGCAGCACCACAGTGTCCTATCCAATGAGGTCAGGTCTCGTTACGGAGAGATTGGTAGCCCGTGTTCTAGGTGCGAATAGAAGACTGCAGAACCTGAATATTTGTCTGTGGATCATTGAATGAAGCCGTCACAACTGAGATTTGGGCTTCTTCCACACCTGTGTTAAGGTAAACAATCTCCCCCCTCTCTTTTAACCTATAATAAAATTACACAGTAAAGAAAACTTTTCCAATAAACCTGTCCGATGTAGGATTTTTCTGCCCAGGATCTCTACATAACTCACAGAGTTATGTAAAGACTGAACTAGTTTGGTCCTGTTTTAGCTCTCATGTGCCTAAGTCCAACTGAAGTCAGTGGGAATTAGGCACATGCTGTCTAAATTTATGCACTAAAGTGTGGTGCAGAAGAAAGAAGGAGATAAACATGTTCTAAGGTTCCTCACTGAATTGGGGCCTTAATATTGTAAAATACTTTGAAGATGACAAGGGCTCTATATATGTAAATATTTCAGACTATTTTAGTGATAAAAGGAGAAACATCTAAGAGATTCAGGCTTGTTCTACAGCAATCTTATGGTGAATGAAACCTCAACCCCTTTTTGATAAGAAAGAAAGAAAGAAAGAAAGAAAGAAAGAAAGAAAGAAAGAAAGAAAGAAAGAAAGAAAGAAAGAAAGAAAGAAAGATGTATGTTTGTTTAATTTTTCTATTCACCGTACTGAAATGCAAGTTTTTCCCACTGTAAGGGCTGATTATATTTTTCAGGAATTTGTCAGTAATAAGCTAACTGAAAAATGTGAAATATTTTTGTTCTGGAAATTTCAATTTTCTCCTCCATTGTTTTCCCAAATTTCCCATAAAATGTTTTTCTAAAGCCATCTTTGGTTAGAAATAATCAGGTTTCCATAGATGTCTGGTTTTCAAAAAGCATTTTTTTAACTGAAAACTGAACTGAGATATTGAATATTTTAATGAAAAAAGAAAAAAAACCCAAAATTTTGATTGTTTTCAACAAAAATGATTTTTAAGAAAAATGAATAATTTCCCTTGAAAATATTCCTTCTGTCAAAAACCCATTTATCATTTAAGATATTTCAATTAAAAACTTTTGACTAACTAGTAAGCTGTTAACAAATATACATTATGAAGTTCCCGTCAATGAAAACTTATTATTAGCACAAACCAAGCTAGCTGGAGAGCAATTGAAAGATGGAGATTTATCTTCCAGATGCCACTGTTGTGACTACCAGCCTCAGCTGTGCAGGACACTCTATAATAGGCAGAAGAAATCTTACTGTCGAGCCCCAGACTTATGTACATTCCTCTGTCCTAGTACACTGCAGAGACTTGAGGGATTTGAATCCACAGATGTGAACACCAACATTCACGGCATCTCCTATCATAGATAAGCAGCAAATAAGAATGGCCATAGTGGGTCAGACGAAAGGTCCATCTAGCCCAGTATTCTGTCTTCTGACAATGCCAAGTGCTTCAGGGGGAGCACACAGAACAGGATAATTCTGGTGTGGTCCTCCCCTGTCTTTCCTTCCTGGCTTCTGCAAGTCAGAGGTTCAGGGTCACCCAATGCATAGGGTTGCATCCCTGAAAATCTTGGCTAATAGCCATTGATGGACCTGTCATCCATGAGCTTATCTAGTTCATTTTTGAACCCAGTCATACTTTTGATCATCACAACATCCTGTGGCAATGGGTTCCAGATGCTAATTGTATTTTCTGTGGGGAAAAAAATACTTCCTATTTTTTGTTTTAAACCTGCTGTCTACTAATGTCATTGGGTGACCCCTGGATTTTATATTACAGGAAGGGGTAAATATTACTTTTCTATTCACTTTCTGCACACTATTCATGATTTTATTTACCTCCATCAGATCCCTGCTTAGCCATGTCTTTCTAAGCTGAACAGTTCCACCAGGTCCAGTTGATCACTAAAGTCACATAAGAATTCATAGTCAAAGCATCTCTTCAGCTGAGATTTGACAGCTAGTTAAGTTATACAGATGCCAAATTTTCCCCGAAGTTATTGAGATCTGGTCATGTGAATCCCCTGTGTGATTTTGAAGATCCCAGACTTCACTTCCATTTATTTACTTTATTTTGATTTATAAATTGCCAGTGATGGAGTATCTACCACAACCATTCGTATATTGCTCCAATGGTAAATGTTTGCCTTATTTCCTTTCTGAATGAAGGGGCATCTACATCTTAGAAATACAAGGGGAAGCTCATGATGCAGGACAGATTGGGTGATTCCGGCACCTACATTTCTCTTCAATGAGTAATTAAATGTGTGAGAAAAGAGAGAGTGGAATAAGAATCCCAGAACAATGAGAGACTGTTGCTCCAAACTTGAAATATTCTGGCATTTCAGGTAAGCATCATCTTCCATATTTAAGAAATGTTTTATTATATGTCAATAATTTCCTAGAGCGAAAAAATCAGTGAAAACAATATTAAAGCTACTGTGTGAAATCACAGCCTTGTTGAACAGAGCCTATTAAAAGATCTTGGCTTGTTAAACCTAATAAAACAAAGGTTGATATTTCTCTCCATAACTACATCAGTGAGGTAAATACAGTGTAACAAATGGGGATAAACAGGCCAGGAATAAATGTAGTCTGGATTTATGACTTATATTGTCTATATAAATATTGAGTTCATGGCAAGTTGGGTGTGAATTACCCCAAACTACCCTTCCATAGACTAACTGTCCCTGTGGACCTTGCTGACATTCACTAACAGTTCATTACTGTGCTAGGAAAAGGGATTAGATGCCTGTCAGCAAGGTCCACTTGGATAGCTAGTCCACAGCAGGCTAGTGTGTAGTAGATTTGCACCAACTTGCTGTGAACTAGTTGTTCACCTAGACAAGCCCTTAGACAAAGATTTCTAACAATCAGAAGAGGGAGGTTCTGGGAAAGCCCCCAACAGCAGTTAACAGGGGCAAACACCTTAACTAGTTTTGAGATGAGATTTGATAAATTTATGAATGGGATTACGTGAAGGGATTGCCAGTGACAGCAGGGGGAATGGACTCCATGACTCAGTAGGGCCCTTTCAATCCTGTGTCCTAAATTTCTAAGTCAATGGCAAAACTCCCACCAAACATTGGATATGAGATATTAATGAGTCTTATAAGGTAGGCACCTTGAAGAAATATGGAAGGGGCTTATGTGAAACTGATCAGTGTAGATATTTGGCTAGACTGGGAATATCAGATTCTCGTTCAATAACACATGTTTGAATGTGAACCTTAGCAACACCTTCTAACATGTTTGCTGGTCATGGTTAACCCTAGTAGAAAAGGGAAAGATCATGGTTGATGTGATTTTACCTATATCCACCATATCAAGACATAACTTCTCTTCTCAAATGAAGGAAGCCCTGTGATACAACATGACTAACTCATGTGACTTATGTGTAGTGCTGGGGAGGAGCTGGTGGTCGTGGTATATGTAGGTACCAATAACATAGGGAAGGATATAATAGAGATCAAGGAGGCCAAATTTAGGCTGCTAGTTAAGAGATTAAAGTCCAGGACCTCCATGGTAGCATTCCCTGAAATGCTTCCAGTCTCAGATTCAGTGACAGAACTGCAGGATCTCAATGTTTGGATGAGACAATGGTGTAGGGAGGAGGGGCTTTAGATTTATTAGGAACTGGGGAACCTTTTGGGATGGGGGGAGCCTATCCAGGAAGGATGGGCATCACCTAAACCATAATGGAACCAGATTGCTGGCACTTAACATTAAAAAGGTTGTAAAGCAGCTTTTAAACTAAGGGCTGAGGAAAAGCCAACAGGTATGGAGGGCAAGTGTTTCAGACAGAGACATGCCTTAGGGGAGGATCTATTAATGGATATTCTCTATGTCCTAGTAAGGAGGAGGGGATGGAAGATGACAAAATACAGGTAGGAACAGTCAAATGAAAAGACTCTCATTCAATTACATCATGTAATGGCAGACAGCTAAAAAAGTGATAAAATCTTAAAGTGCTTACATACAAATGCTAGAAGTCTAAATAATAAGATGGGTGAACTAGAGTACCCTGTATTAAATGAGGATATTGATATGATAGGCATCAGAGAAACTTGAAGGAATGAGGATAATCAATAAGACACAGTAATACCAGAATTCAAACTATACTGGAAGGACAGAACAGGTGGTGCTGTTGTGATAGTGGCACTATATGTGAAAAAAAGCATAGAATTAAATGAAGGAAAAAATCTTAAACGAACCAAACTGTATCATAGAATCTCTATGGATAGTAATTCCATGCTCAAATAATAAGACTATAGCAGTGGGGATCTATTACTGACAACCTGACCAGGATGGTGGAAGTGACTGCAAACTGCTTTCCAAGGGGAGTAGTGGGGGCAAAAGGCTAAGCTTGATAATTTTATGGAGGGGATGGTATGATGGGCTAGCCTAATTTTGGCAATTAATTGATCTTTGATTATTAGCAGGTAAATATACCCAGTGGTCTGTGATGGGATGTTAGATGGGGTGGAATCTGAGTTACTACAGGTAATTCCTTCCTGGGTGCTGGCTGGTGAGTCTTGCCCACGTATTCAGACTTTAGCTGATTGCCATATTTCGGGTTGGGAAGGAATTTTCCTCCAGGGCAGATTGGCAGAGGCCCTAGAGGTTATTCGCCTTCTAAATCTAAATACACAAGAAAGGTTAATGATGGGAGGGGAAGCGACGAGAAAGAAAATTTAAAGTAAATCATAATCTTTATTTTTTGATCATGTATTGCCTTTACCCTAGATAAAACCATGGTGAATAGGGATCAGGGAAACCAAACATCCGTCACAGAGTTCATCCTCCTGGGATTCAATAATATCTCTGAATTACAGACCCTTCTCTTCCTGCTCTTTCTAGTGATCTATATTGTGACCATGGCAGGGAACATCCTCATTGTTATGGTAATTATGGCTGATCAGCACCTTCACACCCCCATGTACTTCTTCCTGGGGAATTTGTCCTGCTTTGAGATCTGCTACACCTCCACCATCCTGCCCAGGATGCTGGCCAGTCTCCTGACTGGGGACAGAACCATTTCAATCAGAAACTGCTTCTTGCAATATTATTTCTTTGCTTTCCTGGTACTTGCTGAGTGTTATCTCTTATCTGTGATGTCTTATGATCAGTATTTAGCCATCTGCAAAGCACTGCGTTATGCATCCCTTATGAATGGCAATGTCTGTGCCATGCTAGCAGCTGCTTCTTGGGTAAGTGGGTTTCTGGCTAGCACCATAATCACCTCCCTGATATCCCAATTCATTTTCTGCGGCCCCAATGAAATTGATCATTTCTTTTGTGATTTCAACCCAATAATAAAACTGTCCTGCAGTGACACGCATCTGGCTGAACTCGCCATCCTCATTCTGGCCTCAATATTCACCCAGCTCCCATTCCTTACCCTGACGTCCTATGTTTATATCATTCTCAGTATCCTGAGAATCCCTTCCACCACCGGCAGGCAAAAGGCCTTTTCCACCTGCTCCTCTCACCTCATCGTGGTGACAATTTTCTATGGGACCATAATTATTGTGTATCTGCTCCCCAAAACCAACACACTGAAAGCCCTGAACAAAGTGTTCTCAGTCTTCTACACTGTTCTGACCCCCCGGTCAATCCACTCATCTACAGCCTGAGAAACAGAGAGGTCAAGAAGGCCCTGCAAAAAGCAGTGAATACATTCGTATTTTCACAAGACTTGAGATAGTCTGACCTGCTTGTTCCACCTTAGAGAGAAAATGGGGGAAGGGGACACTTTTGGAAGCATTTTAATGTTTTAATTGAATAAGGAAAGTGAAAAAGATGGAGCTTTGCCTTTATTTTTACTCTTCTCCCCACTTTTTGAATGGAAAAAATTAAACAAGCGGGAGACTTTTTCCCCCCATTTTACTTAAATTTCTTAGCCTGTAAGAATGTGAAAAAAGTAAAAAGATTTAAAGCTGAGAGAAAATATTTCTTCTTATTGGAAAAGGAACAGACTTGTATCTCACTTTTCTGACAATAATAAATTACAGAGAAAGATGGAAAACCAGATCTTTTTTTCCACCAGAAAAATATTGAAATGAAAATGAAAAAAATGAAAGGGAGGGAAAGTGATACTTTGTCCTCACCTTGCCATTATTAATGCACGTTTCCAGGGGAAAGAAGTAAAAACTCAAAGTGCAGGTTTTTTTCACTAGGAAAAAATGTGGGCAAAGTGAAATGTGAAAGTGGATGGGAGAATACCCCAAAACTGAAAAAAAAATCAACCAACAATACGGAAACAAGTTGAAATATTCAGACAAAATCAGAAGTTTGTTTTCTTTCAACAATTTTCACAGAAAAATCCCCCTCAGCAGCTCTGACTGGGGGGAATCTAAGCTGATTTATTGATTCTGTGAAGCAGGTTCTAGTTGGCCATTATTTGGAAAAATTGAGGGGATCATTGAATATGTAATCCATTATACAGGAAGGTAAAGGAAACAGTTGATTTTAAGCACTTGACTACAAGGGGATGAATTATGTGCTTAAATTAACCGTTTTTTTCAGACACCTCAACAAAGTGTTTTCTGTCTGCTTCTGTGTACTAACTCCCTCCTTAACAGCCTGAGAAACACTTTGTGAATCAGGGACACACTGGCTGTTCTATCGCTCACTCGGTTTCAGGACTAATATTTGCAGTTTCACTGAAGCTCAGGATGCTACTAGAATGAAATTTTGTACTCATTTTTAAGGGTTTGATAATAAGTGTGACGTACGTGATGTCTATGTCAGATTTTGAGACATCAGAACAAGATTCAGTACAGAGAGCTAAGATTGTGCTGGCAGGAAAAAAACTTGCAAAAACAATTCCAGGGTCAATGAATTTTAAACATACAATAAAAATTAAAGTGAATGTTATCAGTTTCTGTAGATATATTAAAATATTTTGATTAAAAATGACAATACAAGAATACTAATTCAATTAATATGCTCATTTTGTGTCAATCTTGTCTGGGGATGTTTTACAGCCTTTTTCACCTCAATTTTAGGTTTTTTTGAGAATCTTCTGCAATGAAAAAATCAGTTCTCAATGAGATAAATGCACCCCTGTCACTCCCAATGGACATCATGGATAAAGAGGGATGGGGATGGAGAGATTGAGGAAAACAAACATAACAACAACAATAAAAATAATGCATTTTCAATGATAAAAGCAGAATATTTCATTCAAAATCTACAATTTCAATGAAAGGTTTCCATTTTAAAAAGGCCATTTTCCAACATTGTTTCCACTTCCAAATGAAAAATTTGAGCAGTTCTACATATTTGTTTTCATTCTAACCCATTTTTTTCTTTTCCTTGAGAAGGAAACTTCAAGAAACTGGCCTCGTTTCAGGCCCAGGTGTGGCAGACTTTCTGGCTGAGTTTGGAAGGGGAGGCAAGTGTGGGTGGGGAAAACAAATGAATATTCTCTGCCTCACACCTAGCTCTGTCTAGGATTGAGCTGTTTGATGATGTGTGCTATACTACGGTTTCTTCACCTTGAATTTATTGCATCTTTTCCAATTGGACTGGTCAAGTGGATGATGACCTGGACTGGGTTTAAGCTTAAGTGGGGATTAAAGAGGCTTGAGTTCTGTGCCCAACTCAGCTACAAATATCCTGTATGATTTTAGGAAAGTCTCTCAATCTTCCCTATGCCCTCAATCCTTATCTGGAAAATGGGCGTAATCCTCTCTGACCTCACAGGGGGGTTGTGTGAAGAAAATCCATTAATGTTTGGGAGATGCTCAGACAGTCATGAGGGCAACTACACAGAGACAGAATTCAGCACCCCCTTATGTTCCCTGGCACATCTCCTGGACTGGGATGTTTCAGCATTGAGCTTGTTAGATGGAGTGGGATTTTCCAAAAGCCACTAAGCTGTTTAGGAGCCCAAATCCCAATGACTTTAGAAATGGGAGTTAGGCTCTTAAACCACACAGGTGCTTTTGAAAATGCCACCTGGAAGGCCTGATTTCCAGCAGCTTGTCACCTACAGCTGAGGACAGATTTCCCAAAAAAGCTTCACTCCCATTTTGGCAAGGAAAAGAGACAGGTTTTCAAAAACACCGATCAGCCAGCAGCTCCTGGGTCAGATTTTTGACACAGCTCGTCACCCGCCACATGAGAGGTTTGGATAATATGGCCCTTAGTTTGTGCCCTTCCTTTGCCCTCCTAGGTTTGGCTGACCTGGCTGACTGCTCCCTGAGAGTATGTCTACACTGCAGTTAGACACTCATGACTGGAAGGTGCCAGCTGACACTTGCTGCTGGGCTATTTAATTGCAGTGCAGACTTCCATGCTTGGGCTGCAGTCCCTCCTTTGGGACCCTCCCACCTCACAGGGGCCTAGAACCCAGACTCCAGCCTAAGCCCAGAAGTCTACTCTACGATGAAACACCACCACAGCCTAAACCCCATGCGTCCAGGTCAGCTGGCATAGGCCAGTCACATGTGTCTAACTGCAGACATTCTTCCCCTGCTCTGCCTCTCCATCCTGGTCTGAGAGGTCAGACCTAAATGTGCAGATCATCCATCCACCAGCTCCCTTGGCCCTATGGGAAGGCAGAGGAAAGACTCCCTCATCGTTCCCTCCAGTTTCCTTGGGCCTCAAATGGAAAGCTGCTTCTTGGCTTAGGGGGTTTAATCTACACTTGATTGAGATAAAAGCACTAATTTCCAAAGGACATGGTGTCATAACTTAGTCAAAGATTTGGACCTTAGCGTCCAAAATATGGGGGTTAGCATGAAAACCTCCAAGCTTAGTTACCAGCTTGGACCTGGTACGGCTGCCACCACCCAAAAAATTAGAGTGTTTTGGGGCACTCTGGTCCCCACAAAAACCTTCCCTGGGGACCCCAAGACCCAAATCCCTTGAGTCTCACAACAAAGGGAAATAATCCTTTTTCCCTTCCCCCCTCCAGGTGCTCCTGGAGAGATACACAGAAGCAACCTCCGTGAATCCAAGCAGAGGGAGTCCACCCTCTGTAATTCCAGTCCTGGAAACAAAAGCACTTTCCTCTTCACCCAGAGGGAATGCAAAATCAGGCTAGCAAATCCAACACACACAGATCTCCCCCTGATTTCTTCCTCCCACCAATTCCCTGGTGAGTACAGACTCAATTTCCCTGAAGTTCCCCACTAAAGAAAAACTCCAACAGGTCTTAAAAGAAAGCTTTATATAAAAAAGAAAGAAAAATACATAAAAAATGGTCTCTCTGTATTAAGGTGACAAATACAGGGTCAATTGCTTAAAAGAATATTGAATAAACAGCCTTATTCAAAAAGAATACAAATCAAAGCACTCCAGCCACTATAGACATGTAAATACAAAAACAACAAAACCATGTTTGGTACTCACACTTGGAAACAGAGATTAGAAAACAGAAATCACTTCTCAGAGCTGAGAGAAAAGCAGGCAGACAGACAAAGACTCAGACACAACCTTCCCTCCACCCAGAGTTGAAAAAAAATCCGGTTTCCTGATTGGTCCTCTGGTCAGGTGCTTCAGGAGAAAGAGACATTAACCCTTAGCTATCTGTTTATGACACGCCCCCCAAATTGCAGACAGTGGGGAAGCTCACTGGCGGCGATTTCCTTCTAGAACTTTAAAATATACAGATTAATACAACACGTGCATCTTTACATATACCACTAAGTATATAACTAACAGACTTCAACATTTTAAGAACACTTTTTAACTACTAGATTCTGGGAAACTCTCACAGGAGAGTGCATCTGCTACTTTGTTAGAAGCTCCTGTGATGTGCTGAATTTCAAAATCAAAATCTTGGAGTGCTAAACTCCAATGAAGAAGTTTCTTGTTGTTCCCCTTGGCAGTATGGAGCCGCTTTAATGCAGCACGGTCAGTTTGTAGTTGGAACCGACGTCCCCAAACATATGGGCGTAGCTTTTCCAGGGCGTACACAATGGCATAGCATTCCTTTTCACTGACTGACCAGTGACTTTCCCTCTCAGACAGTTTTTTGCTGAGAAACACGACAGGATGGAAGTTGTGATCTGTTGCTTCCTGCATGAGCACTGCTCCTATACCATGCTCAGATGCATCTGTGGTTACCAGGAATGGCTTGTCAAAATCCGGGGCCCTGAGCACAGGGTCAGACATGAGCGTTGCCTTAAGCTGGGTAAAGGCCTTTTGACACTCATCAGTCCACTTAACGGCATTTGGCTGGGTCTTTTTGGTCAGGTCGGTCAATGGGGCAGCGATTTGGCTGTAGTGTGGTACAAATAGACTGTAGTATCCGGCCAAGCCTAAGAAGGATTCGACCTGCTTTTTGGACCGTGGGACAGGCCACTTTTGGATAGCCTCCACCTTGGCCTGTAGGGGGTTGATGGTTCCTCGACCCACCTGGTGCCCCAGCTAAGTCACTCTGTTTTGGCCTATTTGACACTTTTTGGCCTTAACAGTTAGTCCGGCCTGCCTGATGCGCTCAAAGACCTTTTCCAGGTGTAGTAGGTGTTCGGGCCAGGAGTCTGAAAAAATGGCCACATCATCGAGGTAGGCAACTGCAAATTCTCCCAGTCCTGCTAGTAGACCACCTACCAGCCTCTGGAAGGTGGCGGGTGCATTTCGAAGGCCGAAAGGAAGGACATTGAATTCATACACCCCCACATGGGTGACGAATGCTGACCTCTCCTTGGCAGGTTCATCTAGTGGTACTTGCCAGTACCCCTTGGTTAAGTCTATTGCAGAGATGAACTGGGCCCGTCCCAACTTTTCCAATAGCTCATCGGTACGTGGCATTGGATAGTTGTCCGGACGAGTTACCGCATTTAGCTTACGGTAGTCCACGCAAAAGCGTATTTCCCCATCTGGTTTGGGTACCAGAACCACTGGAGATGCCCATTCACTGGTAGATGAGTGGATTATACCCATCTGTAGCATGTTCTGGATCTCCCGTTCTATAGCAGCTTGGGCATGAGGAGACACCCGGTAGGGTGGGGTTCTGATTGGGTGAGCATTACCTGTGTCAATGGAGTGGTATGCCCGTTCAGTCCGTCCTGGGGTGGCTGAGAACAATGGGGCGAAGCTAGTGCACAGCTCCTTGATTTGTCGCCGCTGCAGACGTTCCAGGGTGGTTGAGAGGTTCACCACTTCCACGCCACCGTCTTTTTTCCCGTCGTAGTAGACACCGTCAGGCCACTCAGCATCATCTCCCTGGACTGTAAACTGACAAACCTGTAAGTCTCTGGAATAGACTTGAGAGAATTAACATGGTAAACTCTAGGTTTTAGTGAGGAATTGGGAAATGCTATGAGGTAGTTCACAGTTCCCAGGCGCTCTTGGACCGTGAATGGCCCTTCCCATGATGCTTCCATCTTATGGGCCTGTTGCGCCTTCAAGACCATAACCTGGTCTCCTACCTTGAAGGAACGCTCTCTGGCATGTTTGACATACCAGGCCTTTTGCTCTTCCTGAGCATCCTTTAGGTTCTCTTTAGCAAGGGCTAAGGAGTGTCGGAGGGTGCTTTGTAGGTTGCTTACAAAGTCCAGAATGTTAGTTCCTGGAGAAGGCGTAAACCCTTCCCATTGCTGCTTCACCAACTGTAATGGCCCCTTAACCTCGTGGCCATACACAAGTTCAAACGGTGAAAACCCTAAACTGGGATGTGGTACAGCCCTGTAGGCAAACAGCAACTTCTGCAACACTAGGTCCCAATTATTGGAGTATTCGTTGACGAATTTACGTATCATGGCCCCCAAAGTTCCTGAGGGTATTTCAGGCTCTGGCTGAGCCTTTTGGGTATGGCTGTCTGTTGCTTCTGCCAGTTCTGGCTTGCTGGCGCCCTCTGGCGTTGAGTTTGAAGATGTGGTTGCACTTGCTGGTGCTGGTTTCTGTTCCAGTTCCGGGCCTGGGACTGGAGGTGCTGTGGCTGCTTCAGTGGTTGTCATGGAATCCAGGTCCACTACCTCTGTCTGGGTCTCTGGTAACACAGACGGGGCCTCTGTGGACGGCTCAGGAACAGGAATAGGTCTGGAAGCTTGCCTGGTTTGGCTACGTGTAACCATTCCCACTCTCTTGGCCCGCTTCACCTGGTTGGCCAAGTCTTCCCCCAGTAGCATGGGGATAGGATAATTGTCATAGACTGCAAAAGTCCACATTCCTGACCAGCCTTTGTACTGGACAGGCAGTTCAGCTGTAGTCAAGTCTACAGCTTGTGACATGAAGGGGTAAATTGTAACTTTGGCCTTTGGGTTGATGAATTTGGGGTCAACGAAGGATTGGTGGATAGCTGACACTTGTGCCCCCGTGTCTCTCCATGCAGTAACCTTCTTTCCGCCCACTCTCAAATTTTCCCTTCGCTCCAAGGGTATTTGAGAGGCATCCGGGCCTGGGGATCTTTGGTGTGATGGTGGTGTAATGAATTGCACTCGCATGGTGTTCTTGGGACAGTTGGCCTTGATATGTCCCAGTTCATTACACTTAAAGCATCTTCCATCTGATGGGTCAGTGGGCCGAGGTGAGTTACTGGAGACTGGTGAGGTGGAAGAATAGGGCGTCTGTGGCTTTACTTGGGTTGTATGTGGGGTCTTTGGCTGTCCCCTGGGGTATTCGTTCCCCTTTACCGTAGCTTTCTTGCTTTCTGCCACTTCCATCCATCTGGCTCCAATCTCCCCCGCCTCAGCGAGATTTTTGGGTTTTCCATCTTGTATGTACCGTGTGATGTCCTCAGGAACACCATCCAAGAACTGCCCCATTTGTATGAGGAGGTGCAGTTCTTCCAAGGTTTTAACATTGTGTCCTGATATCCAGGCCTCATAGTTTTTCCCAACGTAGTAGGCGTGTTTGGGAAATGACACATCTGGTTTCCACTTTTGGGTTCTGAAATGCCGACGGGCATGATCCGGGGTTATCCCCATTCTGTATCTGGCCTTGGTTTGAAAAAGTTTATAGTCATTCATTTGCTGCTTAGGCATTTCAGCTGCCACCTCTGCTAAAGGTCCACTGAGCTGTGGCCTCAATTCAACCATGTACTGGTCTTCAGGGATGCTGTACCCAAGACAGGCTCTTTCAAAATTTTCCAAGAAGGCCTCGGTGTCATCACCTGCCTTGTAGGTGGGAAATTTTCTGTGCTGTGGAACAATCATTGGCGCAGGGTTGCTAGGGTTGGCTGTGTTTTGCTTAGCCTTTTCTAATTCCATGGCCTGTCAGTGGGTTTCTCTTAGGAGTTCCAACTCTCTCCTGTGTGTAGCCTCTTTTTCTCTTTCCCTCAGCTCCATGTCTTGTAGTCTTTTTTCCAGTTCTCGCCTGTGTTCAGCTTCTTTGATTTGTTTTTCGGCTTCCATTTTTTTTATGGTAGGCATGGTTCCTGTTTTTTTGTGTTGGGGTGCCCTCCGGTGTTTATCTTCTGAACTGCAGGCTCTGTTGCCTCCTGGGGTCTGCCTAGCAACAGTGCCTTTTCCCTTTTTTTTCTTTAGCTAATCTTTTCAATGTTAAGTAAACCAGAAAAACCATATTATTTGCATGTATATAGTGCTGGTATTTGCCTCCTAATGGGAGTGCTATTGTGTGACAAAAGACCCTTTGTCACAGCTTAATGGTTTCTTGCTTAATATGCAAGCCACAACTGCCAGAGAGAGCAGAAAAAAAAATTCTCTCTGGTTCCCTTTTAAAACCAAACTGTTTCTCTCTGCTAAAAAGCCCCTAGCAGAGAAAAGAAAAATATAATATTCCTACTGACTTCTGGATTCTATCTCACCACTGCACACTATGTCATAACTTAGTCCCAGATTTGGACCTTAGCGTCCAAAATATGGGGGTTAGCATGAAAACCTCCAAGCTTAGTTACCAGCTTGGTCCTGGTACGGCTGCCACCACCCAAAAAATTAGAGTGTTTTGGGGCACTCTGGTCCCCACAAAAACCTTCCCTGGGGACCCTAAGACCCAAATCCCTTGAGTCTCACAACAAAGGGAAATAATCCTTTTTCTCTTCCCCCCTCCAGGTGCTCCTGGAGAGATACACAGAAGCAACCTCCGTGAATCCAAGCAGAGGGAGTCCACCCTCTGTAATTCCAGTCCTGGAAACAAAAGCACTTTCCTCTTCACCCAGAGGGAATGCAAAATCAGGCTAGCAAATCCAACACACACAGATCTCCCCCTGATTTCTTCCTCCTACCAATTCCCTGGTGAGTACAGACTCAATTTCCCTGAAGTTCCCCACTAAAGAAAAACTCCAACAGGTCTTAAAAGAAAGCTTTATATAAAAAAGAAAGAAAAATACATAAAAAATGGTCTCTCTGTATTAAGGTGACAAATACAGGGTCAATTGCTTAAAAGAATATTGAATAAACAGCCTTATTCAAAAAGAATACAAATCAAAGCACTCCAGCCACTATAGACATGTAAACACAAAAACAACAAAACCATGTTTGGTACTCACACATGGAAACAGAGATTAGAAAACAGAAATCACTTCTCAGAGCTGAGAGAAAAGCAGGCAGACAGACAAATACTCAGACACAACCTTCCCTCCACCCAGAGTTGAAAAAAAAATCCGGTTTCCTGATTGGTCCTCTGGTCAGGTGCTTCAGGTGAAAGAGACATAAACCCTTAGCTATCTGTTTATGACACATGGTTACAGCAGAATCTCAGCTTTAATTTAAGAACACGTTTCTAGGTTTTTAAGTTATAATGGAAAGCTCGAGGATGGCTCCCAAGTGTAACTGACACAGTGTTTTTTGCCTGAGTGTGCAGAGATCTGAGACAATAGCTCTCAATGGGGAGAACTGCACAATTTATCTCAATGGAGTGTTGGACCCACTGGCCTTGGAGGGATGTGTGTGAGGCTGGGCCCACTGTGATCTTCACCTCCTTCTACACTCACAGTGTCCTGTGCTGAGATATGGTTGGTGGGGTCCTCTCAAGGTTACTGGGTCCAACACTCCATTGACATGAGTGGTGCAGTTCCCCCAGTTGAAAGCTATTATCTCAGGCTCTCTGCACACTCAGGCCAATATTGCTGTGTTGGTTACATTTAAGACAGCTTCTCCCCTCCCCAAAGAGTGATTGTCTCAGTCTCTTCACTGACTCAGACAGGAGGTGCTGCATTGATTACACTCCGGTCAGCTCCGTCCTTGGAGAGCTATTGTCTCAGGCTCTCTGCACACTCAGGTAGATATCACTGTCCCAGTTACACTTGAGATCCATTTTCAAGCTTTTCCTTGTATCTAAAAAAGACCTAGAAACTTCATCTAAAAAATACCCGGTCACGTGACTCCAGGAATTCAGACCATTTACTGCATATGTATTAATTCAAATATAGGTCAATCTCCCAGCAAAACAGCAGCTTTCAGTCTGTGGCCTGAGGAAAGGATGAGTGAACCTTTCTCCTGCCTTCCAAAGAGTCAAGGGAGCTGGTGGTGAATATATTACATCTAGAAATGGTTCATTTTTTTTATTTTGCCCAATTATTTATTTTGGTGAAATATGCACTTTTTTTTTCCTGGCAATAAAAATGTTGTGGAAATTTTCTATTCACAATGATTGGTGCCTACTTAAACCTCCATGGTGGGGAAAAATGTCTGGCCATCTCCAAGCCTGGTCCTTTTCCTTAACTGGACAACACAGGCTTGAGCTCTGTTTGGATACCCTATTGTGTCTTTAGAGGCATAAGATATCATTTGAAGCAACCAACCTGATGATAACATCATTCCTTATGTTTTATTTGTATGACATTCTCTGGCATTGATTACAAGCTTTTATTATGGAACACAGAGAAACAATATCTGGAAACAACATGGTTACAACAACACTGCAAACAACAGAGAAACAATGTACAGCTGGGGTTACAGCCAGGGATTTGCTTTGATATTTAGTGGTTAGTGTCGCTTATATGACTTGTCAGCTCTGCGCATTCTCAGACGCCACATACACACCTCACCCAGTGTGAATGTTTAGTCACTCCAAAAGAGAAAAGACACCATCATCCTGTATGTGTCAGTGCCGAACATGAGAGGCTGACAGAGCTGTCCACAACCTCACTTGCTTGTGCCCTCTGTTAAATGGACAAAGGGAGGGACCATAAAAGCTCAGTAGATCCAGGAAGATTATCTGCATTTATTTTTTTAAGATGTGTTCTGAGATTTTCAATGGGAGTTTTCAAATTAATTTCAGTAGAGGCCTTTTGCCCAAATCACCCAGGAAGCTTTTAAAACCTCGTGCTAAAGGCCAGAATTCCAAAGGTATTTTAGGTGCCTCATGGGAGTTTCAAAAGTATCTTGATTTCAAAATCCCACTTGGTGTCTAAACACCTTGAAAAATTGGCCCTTAGCTATTATCTACCCATCTCTACATTCTTTGTGAAAGCCACGTATTTAATGACTGCTTGGCTCAAGGCTTCCTTGAAGTCTCTGTTTCTCAGGCTGTAGATCAGAGGGTTTACCAGAGGAGTGAGGACTGTGTAGCAAAGAGAGAGCACTTTCTTTAGCACTCTTGGTGTATCACGTTTTGGGAGCATGTAGACAATCATTATGGTCCCATAGAAAATTGTCACCACAATTAGGTGAGAGGAGCAGGTGGAAAAGGCTTTCTGCCTCCCAGTAATGGATGGGATTCTCAGGATGGTGGTGATGATACACACGTAGGATGTCAAGGTTAGTAGAAATGGAGGCAGAGTGAATACACAGGCTAGGACAGAAGGCAACAATGCCATAAGGTGTGTGTCCCCGCAAGCAAGATTTACCAATAGGCCGGAATCACAGTAGAAATGGTCAATTTCATTTGGGCCACAGAATATGAACTGTGACATGAATAATATAAAGATGGTAGTAGCCAAAGAACCATTGAACCATGACCCAGCAGCCAACTGGAGACAAAACCTGATATTCATCAGAACTGAATAGTGCAGGGGTTTACATATCGCTAAATACCGATCATAAGACATCACTGCTAGAAGACAGCATTCTGTACCTGCCAGAGAACCAAAGAAGAACAGTTGTGCAAGGCAGCCACTGACTGAAATGGTCCGATCCCCAGTCAGGAGACTGGCCAGCATCTTGGGCAGGATGGTGGAGGTGTAGCAGGTTTCCAAGAAGGACAAGTTCCTGAGGAAGAAGTACATGGGGGTGTGAAGGTGCTGATCAGTCACAACTAGCACAACAATGAGGACGTTGCCAGCCATGGTTGCAATGTAGAACACTAGAAACAGCAGGAAGAGAAGGATCTGCAACTCAGGGAGATCCCCAAATCCCAGGAAGATAAATTCTGTGATGGTCGTTTGATTTCTCCATTCTGTGTTGGCCATGGGTTGACATTAGGAACACAAAAAAACAACCAAACAAAAAAAACTTTGCCATCAAATCAGAAGAACACAGTGTTAACAGTTCATCAAGCGTCATCAGTTAATTCCATAAAGATGCAAAACTTCCTTTCCCTCTCCTGGTGACCAGGTCTTACATGATTGTCTAAACTTATACATCGGGGCATGTGTCTCATGCACGCTGTGAGAGGAGCACTGGAAAATTATTTCTGTCTCTCTGCAGTGGAGGGGTTCTCAGGAAAATGATGATAGAGACAACAGATGTCAGAAGAGTTACAAAGGGATCTGGCTAAAATTACTGACTGGAAACAAAATGGCAGATAAAATTCAATGTTGATAAATGCAAAATATTGCACTTTGGAAAACATCATCCCAAATATACACACAAAATGAGGGTCAAAGTTAGCGGTTACCACTCAAGAAAGATCTTGGAGTCATTGTGAATAGTTCTCTGAAACATCCACTCAATCTGCGGCAGCAGTCAAAAAAGCAAACAGAATGTTAGGAACCATAAGGAAAGGCATAGATAACACAACAGAATATATTATTTTGCTAATATATTAATCCATGGTACACCCACACCTTGAACACTGAGAGCAGTTCTGGTTGCCATATCTCAAAAAAAAAGATAGATTAGAACTGGAAAAGGTGCATAGAAGGACAGTGAAAATGATTAGGAGTATTAACAAGAATGTCATATGTAAGACACAAGAGGTAATTGTCTCACCCTATGTGGTGATGCTGAGGACTTAGCTGGAGTAAGGGGTACAATTCTGAGCACCACGTATTAGGAAAGATGTGGAGAACTATGAGAAGAGTCCAAAGGAGAGCAACAAAAATGATAAAGAGTTTAGGAAACTTCACCCATGAAGAAAGGTGAGAACAGAAGATTGAGGCGGGACATGATAATAGTCTACACATAGGTTAAGGGTTGTTATAAATAAGATGGGAAAAAATTGTTCTCTATGTCCACGGAAGGTAGGACAAGAAGTAATGGGCTTAGTCTGCTTTAAGGGAGATTTAGGTCAGATGTTAGGAAAATCTTTCTCTCTCTAAGGGTTGTTAAGCTGTGGACTAGGCTTCCAAGGGCAGTTGTGGACTCCCCATCACTGGAGGTTTTTAGGACCAGGTTGGCCAAACATCTGTCAGGGAGGGGCTAGGTTTACTTGGTCCTGTCTAGGTGCAGGGGGCTAGCCTAGCTGATCCCTTGATGTCCCTTCCAGCCCAACACTTCTATGATTCTATGAAACATTTCATTCTGACAAATTGCCATTTTCTGATGAAACTGAGTGTTGGAAAATTTCCTACCAACTCTAGTCCTTATCATTATTCCCTGAGAGTTCAGTGGATCCACAGAGTCTTGTAGTTTCCTGCTTCAGACAAACTGAAAGAGTTTGCTGCTTGCTTTTAACTCAGACCACTTGTTCTTCAAATTCCCTCTGGCAGTCGAACTTTTTCTCTTATCAGATCCTGCTGCTGCCTCCACTTCCCCCCTCATCCCTCCATCAAACCAACTTCCACTGTTGGTGCCTTTGAATCACCCTCTCCTTCTGTGGTCTTCTCTATTGACCTGAAATAAGGGTTTCACTCAGAGCTAGAATCTCCCAGCAAGCCTCTCCTTATCCTCTCATTCCCTCTCCAGGGTTTGCTCCTACACCTCACTGTTGCTAGAGAGAGTTTCTTTCCCACTCCTTTCTGACTCTGCTTCCCCTCTGGATCCCCTGCAGAAAACACCCTGCAGCCCTCTCCTCTTTCCCTGAGTGTCAGGCCCAGCTCTCTGACAGCTCCTCACATCTATCTGATCAGGGGAGCTCAGCTGCCTCCCTCTTTTAGGAAGCCCCACCCCGAGCTACCGTCTTATCACCCAAACCTAAACTCAAAGGCTGGCTTCAGAGGACAAGGCAGAGGTGGGGGCAGAGCCCAGCTCCCTTCAAAGGCCAAGCCACCCTTTGCCATCCTGCTAATTTCCTCCTTACATTTTACATGTTGTTATTATGGTCCTTTCTTTCTGCTTCACTTTGTTTGG
This sequence comes from Gopherus evgoodei, assembly GCF_007399415.2. Taxonomy (NCBI): domain Eukaryota; kingdom Metazoa; phylum Chordata; order Testudines; family Testudinidae; genus Gopherus; species Gopherus evgoodei. The sequence continues at coordinate 1,715,463 of NW_022060066.1, read as the reverse complement.
ATTCCCACTATGATACTCCAGGCTTTGGCCTAGTCACACTGACCCAGAGCCCTGGCTGGAGTGAATGAACCATAACTCCATTGGACTCAGTGGACCAGATCGCTAGCTGAGGACCTTTCGCAAGACGTGTATCTCAATTTTCTCACTGTTAAATGGTGCTATGAACACTGACTGTCACTGCTGTGGGAAGGTGAGGCTAAGACTGTTTATATTCACAAAGCCCATTCATGCCCCTGTCTGGAAGGTGGGACAGAAATGCACTCAGGAAGATGATGCTCACTTGTAACCACAGGACAGCTGAAGCTTGAAGCAAGCTTGTTTCTCTGTGTTCAACAGCCAGGACATAGATTCATAAGCTGAAGTTCTTGTCTCTCTCTCTCTGCAAAATCTGGATCTTTTCAGCAAAGACACCTGCATCTACCTGAATGGACAAGCAGCTGCCGTGTGCTGTGTTAGAACATGCTATTTCCTCTCTATTTGCACAGTGCAGAGGTTACCACATATTTGGATCCTTCTCCACAGCAGGCTGAGTTTCCCCTGGTTCCACCTCCAAAGGGGCTGAGCCTGGGGAGTTAGTGCTGTGTGTTCTGTACAGTCAGTACAAACAACTGTCCTAATGCAACCAATTGCCCACACCCAGAGAACTCCCCTTTCTGATCCCAGCAGTAGGAGATCATTGCTCTGCATGGTTGAAATGTAACACATTGCTCATGGAGTGCCTGGTCCTGCAGCCACTGACACTGCTGAGTAATCTTTATGCATGTCAGTTGTCACTTTGTCTTCAGTGGAGAAACTTCATAAGTAAGAATGGCTAAGAAAAGTGAAGCTTGTCAGACTGGTTTTTCAGGTCATGCAGTTTAGCAAAAACAAAGGGTACAGAGTGTTAATTTAATCTGTAGTTTGCAAGTGAAGGCTTTGTTTGAAAGGAAATCTCTCTGTCACACACACACATTCAAAATACACACATCCAATCCCAATGGAAATATTTACCCCAAGGAACTTTGATATGATTATTAATTATTCATCTTTATTTGTTTGACAATATTCTCTGTCCTCTTCTGAATGATAGCAGAAAGCGGGACTTGGTGATTGGTTTCCCATTGGAGGAGAATCCAGTGATGTGGAGTCTGGATTACTTTTTAGTGTAACTTGACACTACATGAACCAGTCCTGGAACAGAGGTGGAAAGAAACAACATGCATGAAATTCCTTCTTTTAGGGCTCTTGACCCATGCACCTAGGTCTGTTCCAAAGAAGCAGCTCTATCCCAATATTTGACTCTATTTATGGACATTATGACAGGAAGCAAACTCTTCTGCAGTTTGCAACAGGTCACCGCAAAAGAAACTGAGTCACAAACTGAAGAGCCCTACAGCACTTCTTCAGAGACTCACAAGCAAAGGCAAATAAAAAACTTTTAAAACAATGTTTAACAGCGCCACCTGGTGACTACCTCCATAACCATTTTCTAATCATTCCCCTCATTTGCCAAAGCTTCAAGGCATCTCAAGGGCTGTCTATGCCACCAGAGACTGATGGCGCAGTCCCTGATTCTGCTATCATTTGTGGGGACACTCTCTGTAGCAGCTCCCTGCCTTCATACTGTTCTGTGTGGTTAGTAGCAGCAAAGCAGATTCTCTCCGAGGTTGCCATATGCTGAGTCCCTTTGCGATGACCATTTCACAGGCCATCCCCAAGAATGGCCTCTGTTCTATGAGTACACATCTCCTAGCGCACTATCAAACCCTCAGATGGGTGAGGACTGTCCCTGTTGACTGGGGCTCTGGGTTCATTTCTTTGTGTTTGTCCAACTTCCCCACCTCCAAGGGCCCTGTGAGCCTGGTGCTGTTGCCTGGCCCAATCTGGTCCTTATCAGCTGGGTTTAGCCCATATAACAACGTTCCTGGTGAAGTGTGAAGACATCATTGTTTGTGACTGGCCACATGTGCCCTGTGTGTGTGTAATGAGCACTAGCTGGTTTGCAGGGGCCGTGAGGTGAAGATGGCAGTAGCAGCAAGCTCAGATTGGCAGGTATTCTGTGCCAACATTCACTAACAAGTTATACCCAGAGGCAGGCATTTTTGTTGATTTGGCTGTGTTTTTCAACAAACATTTCTTCTCATGAAAAATAGATTTTTTTTATCTTAAAAAATAAATAGAAATGTTGTAGGGCATCGGCTTTTCATTGATTAAATTAAAACTGAAAATGTTTTATTTTGTTTTCAAACCTGAAAAATGAAATCAGTTTTTTTCTTCTATCTCATCTTTTTTCAGTGAAAACTGTGTAAAAACACCAGAAAAAATCCATGAAAAAATGTTAACCGAATTAAATGATTTTCTGTGTGCGTGTGAAATTTCTTTCTTTCTTTCTTTCTTTCTTTCTTTCTTTCTTTCTTTCTTTCTTTCTTTCTTTCTTTCTTAAATTATTTTTTTAATTTTACAAATGAAAAGAAATCCAGATTTTCTTTTTTGTTCTTGATTCTTTTCTCCCCTTTTCCTCTCACTTCCTTCTTTTACTGTAGAAAGGGGAAAAGAGTAGGAAACATCCTCAAAATGGAAAAACAAACAAACAAAAAGGCATTTTTCTATCATCCAAGAACTTGACAATATATATTAAAAAAAAAGAATATTTAATTTGCTTGTTTGCCCCTATGGAAAATACTTATCAATTTTGACCAGATCTAGATGGAACCTTTAATATTGTTTGTCCAGGTTTATTATCTACAAAGCACTTTATCAGCATTCCAGACACTGTTTGGGTACACTGCCTGTATGGTCATGACAAGGCACCAGCACATTCAATGGAAAGCCATCCCTTAAGTCATGTGAGCATGAATCAGCCAGCCCAGTACCTGAGAGAGAGAGAGAGAGAGAAAATCCTTTACTAACCCTTGGAGGCAGCTGGCTGAAATCCTGAAACATGAACTGCAAGGGACATAAGGCATAAACCACCCCTCCATAATTTCACACAACTGTGAAAATTTCAATTAATAACAATCTTAAAAATGCTTTAGAAAGCATTGATATCATCCCTCAGAACTATTTAGAAAAATGAATTCTGCCAAACCTTTGCACAACACAGGACAGAGATTCCCACCCCATGATTCCTGCACTAAGCACATCACTTCTGGTTGTATCTTCTAGGAAGAAATGTCCAGTCTTGACTTAAAGACTCCAACTGAAGGAAAATCCACCACGCCCCTTGGAAAATCCACCACACCCCATGGTGAGCTACTCTTCCTTTTCATCTCTTGTGTCCTGGTCAGAGGACAATGATTGACTCAGTGAAACACCCCTGTGCAAATGCTGGGCACTGGCCGAATCAGAGCTTGTCGGCTGGCCTGCAGTAGTGGAACTTTGGATACGTCTACACTACGGGATTAGTCCGATTTTACATAAACTGGTTTTGTAAAACAGATTGTATAAAGTCTAGTGCACGTGGCCACACTAAGCACATTAATTCGGCAGTGTGCGTCCATGGTCTGAGGCTAGCATTGATTTCTGGAGCGTTGCACTGTGGGTAGCTATTCCATAACTATCCCATAGTTCACACAGTCTCCCCCATCCCTTGGAATTCTGGGTTGAGATCCCAGTGCCTGATGGGGCAAAAATCATTGTCGCGGGTGGTTCTTGGTAAATGTCATCACTCATTCCTTCCTCTGGGAAAACAATGGCAGACAATCATTTTGCGACCTTTTTCCCTGGATTACCCTGGCAGACGCCATAGCACGGCAACCATGGAGCCCATTCAGCTTTTTTTTTTACTGTCACCGTATGTGTACTGGATGCCTGTCATAAACAGATAGCTAAGGGTTAATGTCTCTTTCACCTGTAAACGATTAACAAACAGTGACCTGCAACACCTGACCAGAGGACCAATCAGGAGACAAGATACTTTAAAATCTCGGTGGAGGGAAGCCTTTGTGTGTGTTCTTTGTTCTTGGTCTGTGTTCTCTCTGGGATCTGAGAGTGACCAGATGTACTACAGGCTCTAATTTTCTATTCAAGTAGTAAATGCAAGTAGAAAGGCGGTTTAGCCTTTTAACTGGTTTTCTTTATTTGCAAATATGTCAAGTTACCAATGTGAAGGAAGAAATAGACTAGACTAGACTAGACTAGACTACAATATACCTGTGTGTTCTTGTTTAGACTAGACTTGACTAGAATCAAAATGAATAAAATAGAATAGACCCATATGTTTTAGAATAGAATAGACTCTTCTGTTTTAGTTAATAGAATGGAATGTACCCATCTATTCTAATTCGAATAGAATAAATAGAATAAAGTAGACCAATATGTGCTACTTTAGCATCATGTAGAATAGACCCATCTGTACCAGTTAGTAGAATAGAGTAGAATACTGCACAAGGTGCAAGGTAATAGACTATTAACCTCAATATTCTTATGAATCTTCTTCCTTGGATGTCCAGAGTTTGAAGCTATGGTGTAATGCCTGGAACGTGACATTTACAGTCTACAGCAGCAGTTCCCACACTTTTCCCTGATGTCCACTGATGAAGTTGCAATAGGCACAGTGGCCAACTGTTAACACTTTTTGAGGAAACTTATTAATTTTAATTATCACACACATATGATGGATCATTCGAGAAATGTGGACCTGATTTAGCATCACCGTGCACCTTGTGATAAACATACCAAGCAGCTTTCCTTCAAAGTAGGAGACCAGGTTATGGTCTTGAAGGCGCAACAGGCCCATAAGATGGAACATCATGGGAAGGGCCATTCACGGTCCAGGAGCACCTGGGAGTTGTTGACTACCTCATAGCATTTCCCAATTCCTCCCTAAAGCCCAGAGTTTACCATGTTAATTCTCTCAAGCCCTTTTATTCCAGAGACTTACAAGTTTGTCAGTTTACAGCCCAAGGAGGAGATGACACTGAGTAGCCTGAAGGTGTCTACTACAAAGGAAAAAGTGATGGTGGTGTGGAAGAGGTGAACCTCTCCACCACCCTGGAACATCTGCAGCGGCAACAGATCAGGAAGCTGTGCACTGGCTTCGCCCCATTGTTCTCAGCCACCCCAGGATGGACTGAACGGGCATACCACTCCATTGACACAGGTAATGCTCACCCAATTAGAAGAGTGTCTCCTCCCGTTCTATAGCCCAAGCTGCTATAGAACGGGAGATCCAAAACATGCTACAGATGGGTATAATCTGCTCATCTACCAGTGCATGGGCATCTCCAGTGGTTCTGGTACCAAGACCAGATGGGGAAATACGCTTTTGCGTGGACTGCTGTAAGCTAAATGCGGTAACTCGTTCAGACTACTATCCAATGCCACGCACCGATGAGCTATTGGAGAAGTTGGGACGTGCCCAATTCATATCTACAATAGACTTAACCAAGGGGCACTGGCAAGTACCGCTAAACGAACCTGCCAAAGAGAGGTCAGCATTCATCACCCATGTGGGAGTGTATGCATTTAATGTGCTTCCTTTGGGGCTGAGAAATGCACCCGCCACCTTCCAGAGGCTGGTAGATGGTCTACTAGCAGGATTGGGAGAATATGCAGTTGCCTACCTCGATAATGTGGCCATTTTTTCTGACTCCTGGCCCGAACACCTAGAATTCCTGGAAAAGGTCTTTGAGCACATCAGTCAGGCAGGACTAACTGTTAAGGCCAAAAAGTGTCAAACAGGCCAAAACAGAGTGACTTACCTGGGACACCAGGTGGGTCGAGGAATCATAAACCCCCTACAGGCCAAGGTGGATGCTATCCAAAAGCGGCCTGTCCCATAGTCAAAGAAACAAGTCCAATCCTTCTTAGGCTTGGCCGGGTATTACAGGCTATTTGTACCACATTACAGCCAAATTGCTGCCCCACTGACCGACCTGACCAAAAAGACCCAGCCGAATGCAGTTAAATGGATTAATGAGTGTCAGAAGGCCTTTACCCAGCTTAAGGCGACACTCATGTCTGACCCTGTGCTAAGGGCCCCGGACTTTGACAAACCATTCCTAGTAACCACAGATGCATCTGAGCGTGGTATAGGAGCAGTTCTCATGCAGGAAGGACCGGATCACAACTTGCATCCTGTCATGTTTCTCAGCAAGAAACTGTCTGAGAGGGAAAGTCACTGGTCAGTCAGTGAAAAGGAATGCTACGCCACTGTGTACGCCCTGGAAAAGCTACGCCCATACGTTTGGGGACGGCAGTTCCAGCTACAAACCAACCATGCTGCGCTAAAGTGGCTTCATACTGCCAAGGGGAACAACAAAAAAGTGCTTCAATGGAGTTTAGCTCTCCAAGATTTTGATTTTGATATTCAACACATTTCAGGGGCTTCTAACAAAGTAGCTGATGTACTCTATCTTGAAAGTTTCCCAGAATCCACTGGTTAAAATTTGTCTTTAAAATGTAGAAAGTCTGGTAGTTTACATACTTAGTAGTACATGTAAAGGTGCGTGTGTTGTATTAATTTGTTTATTCTAAAGTTCAAGAAAGAAATCACAGCCAGTGAGGTTCCCCACTGTCTGTGATTTGGGGGGCATGTCATAAACAGATAGTTAAGGGTTAATGTCTCTTTTACTTGTAAAGGGTTAACAAACAGGGAACCAAAAACACCTGACCAGAGGACCAATCAGGAAACAAGATACTTTCAAGTCTCAGTGGAGGGAAGCCTTTGTTTGTGTTTTTTGGGTTTTGCTTTGTTCTCTCTGGGTCCTGAAAGGGACTAGACATGCAACCAGGTTTCTTGCCAATCTCCCTGCTACAGTCTCTTATATATTCAGAATAGTGAGTATTAAGTAGGAAAGGCGGTTATAATCTTTTGATTGTTTTCTGTATTTGCAAATGTATATTTTGCTGGAAGTATTTTAAATTGTAATTTTGCTGGGAGGAGGCTTTTCTTTCTAGTGTTTATAAGCTGAAAGACCCTGTAACTTTTACCATCTAAATTACAGAGACATCTTTTACTTTTTTTTCTTTCTTTTTATTAAAAGTTTTGCTTTTTTAGACCTATTTGATTTTTTCCCCTTGTTGAGGCTCAAGGGAATTGAGTCTGTACTTAACAGGAAAGGAGAAGGGCGGGGAGAAGGGTGGAATCCCTTTCTTTTAGATTCACGGAGCTTGAATCTGTCTATCTCTCCATGATAGCCCAGGGAGGGAAAGCCTGAGAAGGAGAGGGAAGTGGGGGAAACAAACCTGATTTCTCTGTGTTGTGATTCAAGGAATTTGAATCACAGCAATCTTCCAGGGTAACCCAGGGAGGGGAAGCCTGGGAGAAGCAACGGTGAGGGAAAGGGTTTACTTTCCTTGTGTTAAGATCCAGAGGGTCTGGGTCTTGGGGATCCCCGGGGAAGGTTTAGAGGGGACCAGAGTGTACCAGGCACTGGAATTTCTGGTTGGTGGCAGCCCTACAAGATCTAAGCTGGTAATTAAGCTTAGAGGAATTCATACTGGTACCCCATTTTTTGGATTCTAAGGTTCAGATTGGGGAAATATACCATGACAGGGGCTCAAGCCAATTTGCATTGCATTGCGTTGTTGAAAGAGAATCCCTAGGTACTAAACCAGGCCCTTGCTGCTATCAACTCAGCCTGGCAAAAGGATTACATCTGTATAAGCCTTATACATGGTAAAATGGATTTATTTGGGGTTTGGACCCCACTGGGAGTTGGGTATCTGAGTGCTGGAGACAGGAGTACTTCTTAAGCTGTTTGCAGTTAAGCCTGCAGCTTGTGGGGGATGTGGTTCAGACCTGGACTTGTGTTTGCAGCAGGCAAGTGTGTCTGTCTCAAACCAAGCAAAGGACTGAAGTCCCAAGCTGGCAGGGAAAACAGGCTCATAAGAACATAAGAATGGCCATACTAGATCAGACCAAAGGTCCATCTAGCCTAGTATCCTGTCTACCAATAATGGCCAATTCCAGGTGCCCCAGAAGGAGTGAACCTAACAGATGGTCTCTCTCCTGCCATCCATCTACACCCTCTGAAAAACAAAGTCAAGGGACACTATTCCTTACCCATCCTGGCTAATAGCCATTAATGGACTTAACTTCCATGAATGATCCAATTCTCTTTTAAACACTGTTATAGTCCTAGTCTTCACAACCTCCTCAGGCAAGGATTTCCACAAGTTGACTGTGTGCTGTGTGAAGAAGAACTCCCTTTTATTTGTTTTAAACCTGCTGTCCATTAATTTCATTTGGTGACCCCTAGTTCTTGAATTATGGGAATAAGTAAATAACTTTTCCTTATCTACTTTCTCTACATCACTCATGATTTTATATACCTCTATCATATCCCCTCTTAGTCTCCTCTTTTCCAAGCTGAGAGGTAGTCTAGGTACATCAGGTGGCAGTCCCAAAGAGGATTTCTGTGATCCAACCCATCACACCTACCCATTTAGAAATCTTAGACATAGACTGCAGACCCCCAAGGATCAGGTTGAAAACCACTGAACTAGACAAATATACTATAAGAGGGTGCACAAGTGGCTGAAAAGCCATACTCAGAAAGTAGTTATCAATGGTTCACTATCGAGCTGGACAGGCATGTCCTGCAGGGATCTTTCTTGGGTCCAGTTCTATTGAATATCTTCATATATGATGTGGATAATGCAATAGAAAGCACACTTACAATGTTTACAGACGATACCAAGCTGGGAGGGGTTGCAAGTGATTTGTAGGACAATATTATAATTCAAAATTATCTGGACAAACTGGAGAAATGGTCTCTCAAGTAAACAGGATGAAATTCAATAAGGACAAATGCAAAGTTCTATACTGAGGAAGGAATAATCAATTGCACAAATACTAAATGGGAAATGACTGCCTATGACACAGTATTGCAGAAAAGGATCTGGGGGACACAGTAGATCACAAACTAAATATGAATCAACGATGTAATACTGTTACAAAAAAACAAAACAAAAAACACATATAATTTTGGGATGTATTAGCAGAAGTGTTGTGAGCAAGACAGAAGTAATTTGTCCACTCTACTCAGCACTGATATGGCTTCAGATGGAGCACTATGTCCATTTCTGGTCACCACACTTCAGGAAATATGTGGACAAACTGGAGAAAATTCAGAGGAGAGCAACAAACATGATTAAAGGTCTAGAAGGCATGAACTACGAGGAAAGATTGACAAAATTCAGTTTATTTAGTCTTGAGAAGAGGAGATGTGTAACAGTCTTCAAGTATGTAAAAATATGTTATAGAGAAGAGGGTGATACATTGTTCGTGTTAACTACTGAGGACAACACAAGAAGCAATGGGTTTAAATTATTCAAAGAAAATGTAAGTTAGAAATTAGGAAAAACTTCCTGTCAGGGTGATTCAACACTGGAACAAATTCCCTAGGGAAGTTGTGGAATCTCCATCACTGGAGATTTTTAAGAGCAGGTTAGACAAACACCTGTCAGGGATGGTGTAGATAATACCTAGCCCTGCCTCTGTGCAGGGCACTGGACTAGAAGCCGTGTCGCTGTCCCTTCTAGTCCTACTTTTCTATGATTCTGTGACTGTGGGAAAACATCTCTATGATTGATGGGACAAAGGATCTGAATCCCCAGTCCCTCTTATTGCCATCTCAGTCACACAGGTGCTAGTGAAAGTTCTTCCGGCAGCTGCCTCTTTAATATCAGCATCACATCGTCACCTCCCACATCCCTCTCCAGCCAGTCCAGAGACCCATGCTACATGGTCACCTAACACTCTGCTCTCCAGGGTCTGCCAGTCCCATCCAACTCTGCACCTCCATTGTTCCCTTTGCCCACTAGTCCCTTCATCCTTTCTCCCATGGTGCTCCCCAAAGTCTGGAGATGCATCTTGTTTCTGTACACCATCTCAACAACAATTTGCTAATTAATATGAAAGAAAGAAAGAAAAACTATTGCTTATTGAACATGCAAACATGATAGCCTAATTCTGTGCATTCTGTTCCCAGTCCATCTACACCCTTTGCCTGTTATTTTCTCCCAGAGCATCCTGCTTTGTCATGATTAGCTAAGTCAATAAAGTCTTCGTAACAAGGAATAATATTATCTACAATATCATCTTGTCTACTCTACAGATACTATAGTACCCCAGCTGTGCCACTGTAACACTGCAGTAGGGATATTTGCTCCAGTGATGAAAGGTAATTCTACCCCTCAAGGGGCTGATAGAAGAATTCTCCCATTGATCTAGCAGTGTCTATACCAGGGTTTAGGTCAGCTTAACTATGTCTCTCAGCGATGTGAATTTTTCACACACCTGAGTAAAGTAGCTAAGTTTTATGTGTCATCCAGCCTCAGTTCTCTAATAAAATCAAGAGAATCTCACCTACTTGAGAACAAAGGTAGCTTTCTTTGGTAGCTTGTCAGGCTTCTGAAAGTATGAACCAAAAAACATATCTAGGGGCACAAGCCTGTACTAATGATCTCACAGTAGTTAGAAAGACTGCTACAGAATCCCCATGTCTTGAACACCAACCTTAGTAGGTGGGGATCCATGAAGCTTAAAATCAGCAACCAATCTTTCAATGCCCTTGTGAGCAATCCTGCTCTAGTAATTAGTCCAAGAGTGCTTATTATAACCTAGTCCCAGATTTGGACCTTAGCGTCCAAAATATGGGGGTTAGCATGAAAACCTCCAAGCTTAGTTACCAGCTTGGACCTGGTAAAGCTGCCACCACCCAAAAAATTAGAGTGTTTTGGGGCACTCTGGTCCCCCAAAAAACCTTCCCTGGGGACCCCAAGACCCAAATCCCTTGAGTCTCACAACAAAGGGAAATAAACCTTTTCCGTTCCCCCCTCCAAGTGTTCCTGGAGAGATACACAGAAGCAAACTCCGTGAATCTAAACAGAGGGATTCCACCCTCCCCGTTTCCAGCCTTGGAAAACAGAAGTACCGAGAGCTAATCTCTCTTTCCCCCTCACCCAGAGGGAATGCAAAGTCAGGCTAGTAAATCTAACACACACAGGTTTCCCCCTGACTTCTTCCTCCCACCAATTCCCTGGTGAGCACAGACTCAATTCCCTGGAGTTCCCCACTAAAGAAAAACTCCAACAGGTCTTAAAAAGAAATCTTTATGTAAAAAGAAAGAAAAATACATAAAAATGGTCTCTCTGTATCAAGGTGACAAATACAGGGTCAATTGCTTAAAAGAAATATGAATAAACAGCCTTATTCAAAAAGAATACAATTCAAAGCATTCCAGCAACTATACCATGTAAATACAAAAGAAAAAAACAATAACCCCTATTGTATTATGATCTCTGTACTCACAACTTGGAAACAGAAGATTAGAAAGCAGGAAATAGAGAAATCCTTCCCATAGCCGAGAGGGAGATATGCACAAGCCAAAGAACTCAGACACAAACTTCCCTCCACCCAGACCTGAAAAAGTCTGGTTTCCTGATTAGTCCTCTGGTCAGGTGCTTCAGGTTACTTTTTTTCAGGTGAAAGAGACATTAACCCTTAGCTATCTGTTTATGACAGTGCTCCTTCCTGCATCCACAAAGATTAGTCATTGCTTGAGTGGATAAAAGTTGAAGAATTGAGTCTGAAGGGTTTTCTTAAGTCCATCAGATCTTCCGTAGAGTTTTGTTGCAAATGTGGCCTGCTCCTGAAGCCCTCACTCATATAAGTATCAGTTACTCAGGCAATTTGCAATCTCAAAGTTGACATGGTCACTTGAGTGAGTGCTGGTTACTTTGGTGAGTAAGTTTGGCAGAATCAAAACCACAAAATTCAAGATTGGGTCCACATTAATTAAACTGAATTAACTCGGAGCTCCGTGTGGCTTGCAAAGTCAGCAGGAAATGAGGGTGGATTCTAAACACAAACTGTCTGGGAGATTAGTGTTATATGAAGCTTTACTGTGTATCAGCTTGCCACTGTGACCAATGATGAGTAGAATCAGACAACCTTCTGAAAGCAAAGTTTGGTTTCTTTTAACGCTAGTGTCATAAACAGATAGTTAAGAGTTAATGCCTCTTTTACCTGTAAAGGGTTAAGAATTCACCTAGCCTAGCTGACACCAAAGGAACCAAAGGAAGGACAAGATGGTTCAAAAGGGAGGAGGGAAATTCCCTTTGTCTGAGTCAGTTTCGCTTTGAACCGAAGTGGGAAAGCTCCAGAATTCAGCCTCTTATTAAGTAGTGAATATTAGTATTAGTGAAGGAAATAAACTGCAGACGCCCAAGGGTCGTGGAGAGGGTCACCTCTTCCACGCCACCATTAATTTTTCCTTCACAGTAGACACCTTCAGACCCCTCCGTGTCATCTGTTTTCTGGGCTGTAAACTGGAAAACCTTTAATTCTCTGCAATAAAAGGGCTTAAGAGAATTAACATGGTATACTTTAGGCTTTATGTTGGAGGTGGGGAATGCTATGAGATAGGTAACAGTTCCTAAGCGCTCCTGGACCGTGAAAGATCCTTCCCACAAGGCTTCCATTTTATGGGCCTGGAGCGCCTTTAAGACCATGACATGGTCTCCTACTTTGAAGGAACGCTCTCTGGTATGTTTATCATACCAGGCCTTTTGCTCTTCCTGAGCATTCTTTAGGTTTTCTTTAGCAAGGGCTAAAGAGTGTCGGAGGGTGCTTTGTAGGTTGCTTACAAAGTCTAGAATGTTAATTCCTGGAGAAGGCATAAACCCCTCCCACTGCTGCTTCACCAACTATAATGGCCCCTTACCCTCATTACCATACACAAGTTCAAATGGTGAAAACCCTAAACTTGGATGTGGTACAGCCCTGTAGGCAAAAAGCAACTGCAGCAGCACTAGGTGCCAATTGTTGGAGTGTTCATTTACGAATTTACGTATCATGGCCCCCAAAGTTCCATTAAACCTCTCCACCAGGCCATTGGTTTGATGGTGGTAAGAGATGGCAACCAAGTGATTCACCCTATGAGCTTCCCACAGGTTTTTTATGGTTCCTACCAGGAAATTAGTTCCCGAATCGATAAGGATGTCAGAGGGCCAACCTACCCTGGCAAAAATGTCTGCTAATGCCTGGCACACATTTTTAGCACTGGTGTTTCCCATCCCAGAAAATTCCCCACAGAATTCAGCCTCTTATTAAGTAGTGAGTATTAGTGAAGGAAATAAATAGGTTTATATTTGTTTCTTTGTAACCTGTCTTGTGCAATAAGAGGAATAGTCAAATTGAGTATTTGGGTATTTTTTTTGTAACTATGTTTTTACCCAGAGGAAGATCCTCTGTGTTTGGAATCTGTTGTCTGTGAGAGTAGCTGGTATGCTAATCTCTCCCAGAGAGTTTTCTTTTACCTTTCTTTTCTTTAATTAAAAGCCTTTTTCTTAATATCTGATTGATTTTTCCTTGTTTTAAGATCCAAGGGAATTGAATTTGGATCCACCAGGAGTTAGTGAGAGAAAGGAGGGGGGATGGTTAATTTCCCCTTGTTTTAAGATCCAAGGGGTTTGGATCTGTGTTCACTAGGAAATTGTTAAAGTCTCTCAAGGCTACCCAGTGAAGGAAAGTAGTGCTTGCGAGTGGTGGCAGCCGGACCAGATCTAAGCTGGTAGTTAAGCTTAGAAGTGTCCATGCAGGTCCCCACACCTGTACCCTAAAGTTCAGAGTGGGGATGAGACCTATGACAACTAGGAACAAGGCATTTAGAAGGAAAACTTATTAATTTTAAAACAACACATATTCTAGCTTAACTAATGACCTGGCTTCTTCAGGCAACCCAGTGGGATCCTGTCTCTATGCTTCCTTTACTTGGTTCCCCTAGACAACTTGTTTTATAATTTTGCAAACATATGTTTGATTCTCTGGTTCCCAAGACTTTACCTATCCTCGCATTTTCAGTATCAGATCTCAGGCGTTTGCTGAGAAGTGGCTTATCATGAGCCATTCTTTTTCCTTTCCTGATTGATTACCCTTACTGCCCCTTAATTAAGTTAAATGTGAATATTTGTAAATGGTCCAATGACCAGGTCAAAACACAGTGTGCAGAAATTATTACAGAGCCATTCTAATTTCATCACATGGATACTTGTCTTGAAGATGCTTTACTCAAAACAAGTTATTGGGATTAATCCAGTAGTAATTGGGCAAGGTTCTCTGGCCTGGGCTATACAGGAAGTCACACTAGCTCATCTAATGATCTCTTCTGGCCATAAACCCTATGGATCTATGAAAAGTAAGAACAATGAATATCTTAGGCCATCATCTTCAAAAGTGTCCTCTGGCTTTGAGATACCTTGGGCCTGATTTCTAGATTGCTGATAGCACTCAACTCCACAAAAAGCCAGTGGGACCGGCAGATGCTCAGAACATCTGAGAAACAAATCAAGCCCGAAAGCCAATTTTTACCAAAGTGTCCACTAAATTTGAGGCTCTCTTCTTTTTTATGCCTCATTTGTGAGCGTTTGACCTGGTTTGTTTTGTTTTGTTTTTGCTGAATACCCTCAGTGGTCATGGCTGGGTTGTCGGTGCTCAGCACTTTTGGAGAAAAAGATCCAGATTGGCTGAAATTAAACTGAGGTACCCCAATTTCATGGTCTCCTTGCAACATTTGGCCTCAAAGTCTGCCCGGGGCAGCTACCATTAAGCAAGGAGCTGAGCAACAATGGCCTATAAGCCTCCAACACTTCTTTGAATCACACCATTAACATCCAGTTCTGATGTCGTCACTTAGGACTTCTTTTCTGCAAGTCCTTCCATCCTTTCCCGAGTAGTGCTTTCTCAGGTGAGCAGGACCCATTAAAGACAATGAATAAAAGTCTGCAAAATCCATCATATATTTTGAGGTTTATTTCATCTGACCTTCAGCATAACACAGGGCAGTGGACTTCATCCAGTGATTCCTGCCTCCAGCCCAGCAAATTATGGTTGAACTTGAATGCTTTGTTCAGAAAGGCGTCTGATCTTGGTATAGGCTGGTATTTTCAAGAGACCTGGGGGGAATTATTGCCTGATTTGGACTGTATTTCAATGGAATTTGGTCACCTCACTAACATGGGATCTAAAACTCAAAGAGATGGAGAATGTGGCACATCATTTATCATGCTGAGGATATGACCATTGGTCCTTGACTAGAAAAAGTCCCATAGTAGCTGTGGTGTATATGGCTCTGCAATCAGGCCTGGATTAAGACATGATCCATGAATCCAGTGCCTACGCTGGGCAAATCCCCTGGGCTTTAACGGAGGTTGCCTACTGCCAGAGACTATTGGAATCTGCTAAGGGGACATCACTGGCAGACTGTTGAACCAGAAATATCATAAACTCTTTGCTTTGTTGATGGTCCTGTGGCTGGATGGAATCCAGGTCCTAGTCCACCTCAATCCACTACTGACCTTGTCTGTGTGTTGTTCTCTAAGGCCCCAATTCAGCAAAGTACCTTTAGCACATGTCTAGTTTTTTCAGCATATTCTTAGTGCCATGGAACTCAATAGGAATTCTCACATTTAAAATTAAACACATGTTCAATCTTTGTCTGAATTGGGGACTAAAGTGCTTGAAGTCTGCTTGTCACAGCTACCATCTTGCACTCACTTCTGATATAAACGGGTAATGAGGAGAGGCACACACTGTGCTTTTCCTCTTGTTTGTTCCTCTCTCGGGGTTAACCTTTAATATAAAATATAATCTCATTTAGACAGAGGCTGAGGTTTCCAAAGCTGCTTAAGGGTTTTTATCACCTTGTTCCCATTAAAACCAATGGGAATTGTTTGTCTAAATCTCCTAGAAAGCTTGGAAAATCACACCTGGAGATTATATGCTTGTTATTTGTCTATGGGAAAGATAATAGATGTCAAGATAGTCATAACAGAGTTCAAGATCACATTCAAGGCTGGAGAATTATGGACTGACCAACTGCTGAGCATGGTGGGATTTGGGATTTATTTATTTAATTAATTAATTTATTACCTTTTATACTTCTCTATGATAACATATAATTCAGCTCAGCGGAACATGTGCTCCCAGTGTGATGCTGTGGCCAAAAAGGCTAATATGATCCTGAGAAGCTTAAATAGGAGCAGAGAAGTTATTGTCCATCTGTATTTGGCATTGGTGTGACTACTGCTGTAATATGGTGTCCATTTCTGGTGCCCAGAATTCAAGAAGGTTGTTAGTAGATTGGAGAGGGCTCAGAGAAGAGCCAGAGAATGATTAAAGGATTGGAAAACATGACTTCTAGTTATAGATTCCAGGAGCACAATCTGGTTAGCTTAGCAAAGATAGCATTAAGGTATGACTAGATCTCCTTTTATAAGTACCTACATGGGGGGCTAAAAAGGTATATTGGGCTTTTCAATCTATCAGACAAAGGTCTAACATGATCCAAAGGCTGGAAGTTGAAGCTAGTCAAATTCAGACAGGAAATATGGCACAAGTTTTTTAACATTGAGAGTAATTAACCATTGGAACAATTTACCAAGGGTTGTGGTGGATTCTCCATCATTGACAATTTTAAAATCAAGATTGGATGACAACTCATGGTTGCCCATGACTGTCATGACCTCCTGAGGGAAGAGACTTTGCAGGATGTTTGGAATTTTGTTGACATTAAAACATTTATGAGGCAGATTTCCAAAAGTGCAGAGGGTGATTGGGTGCCTGAAACAAGGGGGTTTGGCTGTTGAAGGGAGTGACTAAGTGCTACCTGTGACTAATGCTCAGCCTCCCAGAGGATGGATCTCAGGCCAGGGATCAGGTGACAGCCTGCAGGTTGCTTGCTCCATAAGTAAGAGGCCAGCTCATTTAGGGAGAGAGACCCAGGATAAGGGACTTAGAGATCTCTCCACACCCGCCAGCTGAGAGGCCTGGCTGAAGAGACCTGCTGTGTTTGCAAGGGCTATAGGACGGGCCAGGCAAGACCAGTCTGTCTTGACCAGAAATGTGGGTTGCACTGTTTTTTTTTAAATAAACCCATCCCTGGACACACTTACATCTCCCCAGGCCACACTGGAATTCATTTGTGCCCTTGGGAAACCACACCCTATGTTCACCGAGGGCATGTCATCCCATGGAGCACCCTCCTCAGGGCTTCCTTGACCTCCTTGTTCCTCAGGCTGTAGACAATGGGGTTCAGCATGGATGTCACCACCGTGTAGAAGAGGGCCAGAAGTTTGTCGCTCTCCATTGAGTAGCTGGACTTGGGTCTGAGGTAGGTAATGATGCCGGAGCCATAGAAGAGCAAGACGACGATGAGGTGGGACGAGCAGGTGGAGAAGGCCTTGTGCTTCCCCTCAGCTGATGGCATCCTCAGGACGGAGGCAATGATGAAGAGGTAGGAGGTCAGGATGAGCATGAATGGGGAGGTTATGAAAAGAAGAGCCACCAGGTACACGGCCAACACATTCATGGAGGTGTCCCCGCAAGCCAGCTTCAGGAGGGGCGGGATGTTGCAGAAGAAGTGGTTGATCCTGTTGGGCCCACAGTATGTCAGACTGAAGACATAGCTGGTCTGGCTCAAGCCCACTAGCATCACCACCATCCAGAAGGCTATGGCCAGTTGGGCGCAGGCCCCTTTTCTCATGACAAGGGTGTAGCACAGCGGGTTGCAGATGGCCACATAGCGATCGTAGGCCATGGCAGCCAGGAGGCAGCACTCAGTGATGCCAAAGAGGGTGAAAAAATACATCTGCGTGGCACAACCCCATAGTGAGATCCTTCTGTTTTCTGACACCAGGCTCACCAGCATCTTGGGCACAATGGACGTTGTGTAGCAGATCTCCAGCAGGGACAGGTTGGTAAGGAAAAAATACATAGGCGTGTGGAGGGACTGGTTGGCTTTTATGATGGCCGTGATGAGAATGTTCTCCATCAGGGACACCGCGTACATGGACAGAACCATTGCAAAGAGCAGCGCCTGCAGCTCCATCAGCCAGGAGAATCCCACGAAGATGAACTCAGTCACTGCGGTCTGATTTCCCTTGTCCAATGGCTTGGCATATTTCAATGGCAGAGGGAGTGAACAAAGTCACATGCATCAAGGGAGATTTAGGTTGGACATTAGGAAAAAGTTTCTAACTGTCAGGGTAGTTAAACACTGGAATAGATTGCCTAGGGAAGTTGTGGAATCTCCATCGCTGGAGATATTTAAGAGTAGGTTAGATAAATGTCTATTAGGGATGGTCTAGACAGTATTTGGTCCTGCCATGAGGGCAGGGGACTGGACTCTATGACCTCTCGAGGTCCCTTCCAGTCCTAGAGTCTATGAATCAGGGAGGAGAAAGCATGAAAGTCATTTATTTACCTTTTTTGATAAATGCAAAAATACATCCAACTGAGACTGAAAATTTAGGCAAAGTGCTTGCAAACCAGCCAAGGAGGCTGGATGCTCAATTGCCATTAAAATTATTAGGATTTGGATATCCAGAAAATGGAAGCTATACCATGGATTCATCTGCTTAAGCCTCCAACATTATGACCTAATTCAATCACAAGTTATTAGTAGAACTGGCTGGGAAATAATCTTTTTTTCCAGAAAAAAATAAAAATTGGAAATCCAAAATCCAGATTCTTTTTTCACTTTTCAGTGGCCAAAAAGAGAAAAATGATTTTAATTTTTCACATTTTCTACACAATCCTGAATATTTTCTATAAAAACAGTAATTCTACTGAGAAAACTCACAATCTATGATAAAGCCATTTTCTACAAAAAATATGTTTTAATGGAAAATGTTCTTACTAGTGGCTAGTTACTGGGATAAATTCAAGAATCACTGGGAAAAATTCTCTGCCTTGCATTATGCAGGAGTCCTGACTCAGTGATTTTAATTCATAGATTTTATTCCTAGCTTCAAAGGCCAGAAGGCTAGATTGGATCATTTCATCTGTCCTGCGTAACACAGGCCATAATGGACCCTTATGGTCTTAAAGTCAGACCTTTCTATCTCATTGGATCTTATTATAACCTGTGTAGCTGACTGTACAACCTATCTCAGAGGGTTTAAAGATAGTTCATGAGAGGCTGAAGTCCTGTATTTTGGTTTGAATGGTCAAAGACAGTGTAAAGTTTTCTACACTACCCTCTAAATTTGCTCATTCCTAACAGAGATGTGTGACATTTTTCAGCCAAAACTTTTTTTTCTTTGGGCAGTGGGGAGGTTTAAAAATGCAGATAAGATACAGAAATGCAGAAACATTTAGCAAATTCATGTCTGTTTTGCTGAACTGTTCATCTTGAAAAGAAAAGAAAAAAAGAAAAGAAAAGAAAAAAATCAAAATGTTTCATTCTGAGATTTCCAAAATGAAAGATTTTGATTTTTTGGGTCAACATGAATTTTTGTTTTGGAATTTTCTTCAATTAAGAAAAAAATCAGAAATGTACAAAAATGCTTGAAATTAAAACAAAACATTTTATTTCAGGTCAAACTAAACATTTTGGTCAACACAACACATTTGTCTTTTCGGTTTGCAAAAAACATTTAAAATAACTTTGTTTTCAAGTTATCCAAAATTTGTTTTCTTGTTTTGGAACAGCCAGAACTTCAAAAATCTATTATTTGCACTGCAGTTCAAACCGTCATAACCAGTTGTCTGAATCAGATCATGATGCTTTGTTTTTGACTAATTCAGTGCTTAATAGTTTTTACCAACAAGGTATTTGGAACATTTTACTAAGACCAACCAAATCATTTAATACCTGCTAACAACCAGACAACTGATGCTAATTATTTTCATTTGCTGGTCACTGGAGATAGATTTCAGCCAGCAGCAATCAGTTTAGAGGATGAAAAGCTTTACAATCCTTTGAAAGGTGGGACCAGATGAACTAGCACGTGGAGCCCGAAGAAATGCATCTTCTCTGCCCTTGTTCTGTGCCTTTGAACTGAATTCGGTGGGAATGAATGCTGGGGAAATTGTTGCACCATTCAGTGGCTAGACATTTGCTCCCTGTCTGAGTGGAAATGAGCAAGCATTCAAAGATCCATGGCACATTCTCAGCTATTAGCCACTGTTTAGCGAAGCAGCAAACAGATCAGATGGAGAAAATCTTTAGCAACATTTAGTTCTTCTGACTGCTGTAATTTTAATTGAGAATAAGGGAATGGGCAGCAGAGAGGAGCACAAAGGACAGAGAAGATGCAATTACACTGAAGAGCTTTCTTGCTTTCCTTCTGTTTATGCATTGTGTCCATCAGCAGAGATCTGTTATCGTCTAACATCCCAAATATGCAATTTTCACATTCGGGAAGTGTGAAACTGCATCATTGCTTCGGGCAGGAGCAGCGCTTGGCTGTCTGTATCTACCCGGTAGCTCTTTCCCTGTCCCCATTGATGTTAAGGCCCATAAAGTTTCCCCTCTCTGAGTCATGCCTGACAGCGGGATTCTTGGTGCCAGATGCTGGTGCATGTCCCTCCTGCTACCTACTGAGACACTGACTCTGGCAGACACCCTGGCTTTATTACAGAGATTTCCCTCTGATTTTCTGGCTAACTTGGAAGATAAAGGAGTTGATGATCTGGCCAATGAATCTTGGCATTGGTTACAGAGGTGTTCTGTGTAACACCTAGGATTTTTCAAAGGCATTTACACAGCTGCCTGTGTCTTGGTGAGTCCCAAATGATATTACAAAGAACCCCATCCCCCTAGATATTGCCACTGTACACCAAAGTAAGAATTCATCATTAGCAAGTCACACTAATAGCAAATGAATAAGCATTATATAGACACTTGGTACTATGGTGTTCAGCACAGTATACAAATCTATATAGAATAGAACTTTGACATTATTAGTTGTAGTAGTCATTGTCCCATCACACTGGCCTCTGTTCACCTGACTATGGCTTGAGGCCTTCAAGTTCTCAATGGATGGAATCAAAAACCTTTCTGCTCTGTGCTTTACAGACCGGCAATTAAGGAAACATAGACACTTGGGCCTCACAGTGATCTGTGCAGGCTTGGGACACAGAGCAGCTAGTGAGAAACCCCTGCTCCAGCCCCCTGTGGTCTCCTCTCCTCCAGTCCAGTGCTCCAGATATTGTATTAATAATAACACAACTGAGCTCTTCTATAGCACTTGGGATCAGTTGATCTCAAAGTGTTTTATAAAGGAGGTCTCTGTCATCACCCCCATTTTATAAGTGGGGAAACTGAGGCATAGAGTGAGCTAGTGGTTTGCCCATCATCACCCAGCAGGCCAGAGGCAGAGTTGGGAACAGGATTCAGGTCTCCTGAATGCTAGTCCAGTGCTCTACTTACTAGGCCACATTCTCTTCTGTAGCAACAGTGGCATTATGAAAAAGTCTGGGATAATAAATAAATCTTGTGGTGTGCCCTGGAGTTGATTAAACCTAGATACTAATGGACCAAGAGCTCTAGGCAGTGATAGGTTGACTGGCTCTGTATCACCTCCAAATCTTTTACTTCTACCTCTGGATTAACTCCAGTCCTAATGTCATCAACAAATGGAAGGAATTTAGCAAGTGGGTGTTAATTACATTTCTGAGAGCTGTGCAGGAATCCAAGGTTTTGTTTCATGGGAAATTCTGCATTTTGCGGATCAGAAAAAAAAGTTGAAATTTTCCATGAAACAAAATTTTGAAAAAAAAATTATTTATTGTGGGTCAATTGAAATGCTTCATTTGGATGAAAATGAAACATTTCATTCTGATTTCAACTGTATCATCTCACATCATATCAGATACAAAAACTGAAATGAAAAGTCATTCCAAAATGGAGAACTGAAATATTCCATAGTGACCTTATCAGAATACTCCATTCTGGCAAAGAAAAAACAAACAAACAAACAAACAACAGAAATTTCATTGAAATGAATTCACTGAATGAACCTTTTTCAGTCCAGATGAAACAGCATTTCCACTGAAGTCTAATGTTTATTATTTTTTTTTTTTGAAATTCAAATGGGGGGTTACTCATAAATAAGATCAAAGGCCCAGATTTTTAAAGTAGTTAGATATCTAAAACCCACTGAAATCAATTTGATTGAGGAACCAAGATATTTTTGAAAATTCAGCTAGGTGTCTAAAAAGCTTTAAAAATCTGGATTTAGGTACCCTGACACTGAACTCACAATCCACAAAGGAGGAACTGCCCAGCAGTTGAGAGAGAAATCCATGTGGTAAAATAAATTAACTCAGTCTACAAAAAGAATACATTCCACCACCGGGCCCCTTCCCTCCCCCTTTTCCAAACTTCCTGTCACATAGAACCTCTCTGAAGCATGCCCTAAGTGTCAGCAAGGCTGTTTTCAACACTTCCCTACTATATACATATTTCATGGATATTAAGACCAGAAGAAACCACTGTGACCACCCAGTCTGAAAACACAGACCAGAGAGTTGCATCCCCAGTACAATGAGGATGAGCTACCGTTATTTATCGTAGTGTGTAGGAGCCCTAGTTATGGAACAGGAACCCTGCGCGAGTACTAGAAAATATCTTTTAGAAAGATATCAGATCTTGATGTAAAGACTCCAAGAGAAGGAGGATTTACCACATCCCTTGTTGAATGTTTCTAATATTTAATTACCCTCCCTGTTTAAAACTTGTGGCGTATTTCTACCCTGGATGTTTCCAGCCTCAATTTACAGCCATTGGATCTTTGGCTTCTAGGGAGCCCTTTATTATCAGAAATCCTTTCAGCCCATAAGCAAGTCACCTCTTATCCTCCTTGAGCATTAACTAAACAGATGAAGTTTCCTTCATGTCTCACTGAAAGGAAGGTTTTCCAAACTTCACATATTTTTGGTGGCTCTTGTCTGAACCATCTCCAAGTTTTCAACACCCTTTTTGAGGTGTGGAGACCACCAGTGTACACAGTATCCCAGGAATTGTCCCTGCTAATCAAACATATTGCCACAAATTCTATCCTGCTTTTCACCCCATGACGCATCGAAGAAGTTTCACATTAAGTGGGGTGAGCACTGTCCCATTCTACTCCTAGCTCTTCCCTTGTCACACTTGTTTAGAAGTCAAACCAGCTTGGATTCTGGGGCTTACCTCTGAGAAAGGCACCATTCTCCTGGCTGGCTAAGGACTTGCTTGTGGATAGAACCAGAGTATTTCAGCTCTCTTCCCCTGCCCAGGAGGACTCATCAGCTGAAGCTCACAGACACTTCCTCTGAGGAATAGGGTGTTAGATCAGCATGTTCCTTTGGGTTGGCTCCCAAGGAGAGGCAGCTGCCTAATGCCTAGAACTGCCTTTGGAAATCCCAAGCCGAGGAGCTGTTTTCTGTCTGATGTACAGGTCATTGCTTTAATGGAGTTCCATGCACAGAGATCAACGAGGGTTCAAGAGTCTGCCTCACCAGGTTTAGATTTGCTGTAGTTTTACCATAAGACATTTTACCAGAAGGTTACCAAGGAAGTTGTGAAATCCCCACTCATGGAGGATTTTTAAGAGCAGGTTAGACAAACACTTGTCAGGGATGGTGTAGGGGTACTCGGTGCGTGTGTGTGTGTGTGAATTCAATGGTGTTCTGAAGTCCCTTCTAGCCTGACATTTCTATGGTTTTTTTTTCATGTATTGCATTGAGAGCACGAGGCAACATACGGGTAGCAATAGAAGCAAGTGTTCTGCCTCATACTGAGCTCAGGGAATAGTCTGATGTGGTAGGACAGCCCAGTGATTGGGACTTAATACAGCCTGGTTCAGTTCCTGGTTCTGCCAGATACTTCCTGTGGGACCTGGGGCAAGTCATTTAGGGCCCAAAGTTTATATATTATATTATACCACAGCCAAAACATTTTATAATAAATATAATATAATCAGAACAGTAGTCAAAATGAGACATGAGTAACAAATAAGACTATTCCTAGGCCAGATTTTGCCTCTTACCTGCTGTGTATTTGAGGGTAAATGTGGGTAAATGGAATGTAGCCTGGGTTATTCACTTGCTAGGCTGGGTTTAACCTCACCACACAGACTTTGGTTCTTGTGGGCTGCAATGATCACCACACAGAGGGTTTTGCAAAAATGCAGGACTAGGCCAGTGATATTCACACCTGTCTGAGTTAACAGCTGCAGAAAGAATAACCTATTGTCATAGAGAGCAATTAGATGTATTTGAAGAAATTTGGACTCACTAGATATGTTTGGTTAAAAACACTGAAATGTTTCAAAGAATGTATGACTTCCCTTCTGCCTGCCCCCTGCTCTTTTCCCCTTCCCCATCCCCAGTCATCTCCTTCCCTCCTTCCCACCTTTCTCTATTCATTTGTGTCTTGTCCTCTTTTATTACTGCCACAACCCCCAAATATGCTATGTCTGTGTAGCATTGTGCGTCTTTGTATTGTCTCACCTGGTTGCTTTGAGAAGTTGTAAAATTGTGTAATCCCATAGTTCTACTGGAGTGGAGCCCTGTGCCTGACCCAAACCTGATGGGACTTGACTACAGGAATTGGGTTCAGGATGCATTGGGTACAGAACCCAACAACAAGTGTCAGGTTTGGGTTGATGATGAAAATTCACACTCATGAGATGGAGCAGTCCAGACCCTGCACCTCCTCCAGACCCTTTCAGTGATGGGGAAAAGGGATGCCTGGAAGTGGGGACTGAAGCTGGGTTGGGTGGTGAAGGGATGGCCAGGCACAGCCATGTCATTTTGGGTACTGGGAGGAGGGCTGTTTCCCCTCCAGTGCAAGAGACGCTCCCAGTTGTGTAAAAGCAGCTTCAGATACAGGCAACAGGGATCCAGGTGGGCAGCTGTTTAGGGTGAACATGGTGGGGAATGGGAGAAGGCTCTGCAACTCCAATTTTTGGCCATAATCTCTCTTTTGGATTTTTTTGGCTGAAAAAAGACGGTTACTCACCTTTGTAACTGTTGTTCTTCGAGATGTGTTGCTCATATCCATTCCAGTTAGGTGTGCGCGCCGCGCGTGCACATTCGTCGGAAAACTTTTACCCTAGTAACTCAGTGGGCCGGCAGGTCGCCCCCTAGAGTGGCGCCATCATGGCGCTTGATATATACCCCTGCCGGCCCACCCGCTCCTCAGTTCCTTCTTGCCGGCTACTCCGACAGTGGGGAAGGAGGGCGGGTGTGGAATGGATATGAGCAACACATCTCGAAGAACAACAGTTACAAAGGTGAGTAACCGTCTTTTCTTCTTCGAGTGATTGCTCATATCCATTCCAGTTAGGTGAATCCCAAGCCGTACATAGGCGGTGGGGTAGGAGTGAAATGTGGCAGAATGAAAACTGCTGAGCCAGAGGCTACAGCATCTCTTGACTGTTGAACCAGGGCATACTGCGAATCAAAGGTATGGACCGAGGACCAATGGAGCTGCGTGACAGATCTCGTGGGTAGGAACACGCGCCAGCAAGGCGGCAGATGAAGCCTGAGCCCTGGTAGAATGCACGATGATGTGGCTTGGGGAAATATGAGCCAAATCATAACAAATGTGGATGTCCGCCATCACCCAAGATGAGATCCTCTGAGAGGAAAACAAGCAAGCCCTCCCTTTGGCCCACTACCGTGACAGAGCTGGGGCACCTTACGAAATGGTTCTGTCAGCACAATATAAATGCGAGCACTCCACAGATGTCCAAGGAGTGCAATGGTTGTGCCCATTGCGCTGAGCTGTGGGTAACATGAAAGGCCGAAACCACCTTAGGGAGGAAAGCCGGGTGCGGTCATAACTGCACCTTGTCTTTGTGAAACCTAGTGTACGGTGGAACCTCCGTAAGAGCTCTGAGCTCGGAGACCCGTCTGGCCGATGTAACAGCTACGAGGAAAGTTGTCGTCCAAGACAGGTATAGCAGAGGGCCAGTCGTGAACGGCTCGACTGGGGGAGACATAAGTCTGGTTAAAACTAGGTTGAGGTCCCAGGTTGGGGCTGGGCAGCGCACCCGAGGGTGCAAGCGCTCCAAGCCCTTGAGGGACCTCGAACCCATAGAGCGTGAGAACACGGAACGTCCACCTTAGCCTGGCTGGAAGGTAGAGATGGCTGCTGAGTGTATCCTCAGCGATGATACCGCCAGGTCCTGCCGCTGAAGGCCAGAGGCAGGCCAAATAGAGGGGATCGAGACCTCAGCAGGAGCACGATCGAGCGTATTGCAGCTGTAGAAGAAACGCTTCCACCTGGCCCGGTACGTTGACCAGGTGGAAGGCTGCCTGCCACCCTGGCTCAGTTACGCAGCAGCCACACCGTGAGGCGAAGAGGCTGGAGGTCCGAGTGACGAAGCCTGTCATTGCCCTGAGTGATGAGGTCTGGGTGGGGTGGAAGGGTAATTGGGTCTGTTATTGACAGGCCGAGCAACGTGATATATCAGTGCTGCCTGGACCACTCTGGAGTGATCATGATGATGCGCGCTCTGCCCCTGCGAAGTTTGAGCAGGACCTAATGAACCAGTGGGAACAGTGGGAAGGCATAATGGAGTTGGCCTTTCCACGGCATCAGGAATGTGTCCAAGATCGATCCCGAGGAGAGACCTTGGAAGGAGCAGAACATCTGGCCTTTTCTGCTCTCGCGGTGAGCGAACAGGTCTATGTGAGGAAACATCTCCACTTCTGGAAAGCAGAACGCCTCACATGGGGCAGAGTGATCACTCGTAAGACAGGAAAGTCCTGCTGAGTCAAAGCGCCAAGACGTTCCGAACGCCTGGGAGAAAGGACGTCACCAGCTCCATCGAGTGGGCCATGCAAAAGATCCGGAGATGGATGGCCTCCTGACAAAGGGGGGGAGGACTATGTCCCTCCCTGGATACCTACGAAGCATATGGCCATTGTGTTGGCTGTAAACACCGAGATCCAACGGCCTCGCAGCTGCCGCTGGAACCCCTGGCACGCCAGGCGGACTACTCTCATTTTTGGGGCATTGATATGGAATGCCAGCTCCCGAGAAGACCAAAGGCCTTAAGCTCGGAGGTGACCATGAGCACTTGAGCAGAGAGATGATGTGTCCGTCGTCAGGGGCAGTGAGGGCTGGGGCGGATGAAACCGCATCCCTGCCCACACCAGGGAGGGAGTTAGCCACCACTCTAGGGAGCTTAAGGTGCTCGAGGGAACGGTGACTACCATGACCATTGGCTCCCAGTCTGGGTGGTACGCCGAGGTGAGCCGGACTTGGAGAGGACGGAGGCGGAGCGTGGCGTGTTTGGTTACAAACTTGCGGGCAACCATGGACCCAGGAAACTGAGACAAGTACGAGCCGAGGTCGTTGGGAAAGCCTGCAGACCTCAGATGATTGGTGCCATCGCCTAAAACCGCAGTTGTGATAAGCAGGCTCTGGCTAGGTAGGAGACCAGGATAGCCCCTAGGAAGTCCAACCTCTGCGTGGGAACCAGAGTGGATTGCTCTATAGGAATCATCAGGCCTTGACCTGTGAATAAGACCGTGACGATGCCCACACGCTGAGTGGTTTGTGTCTCAGAGTCTCCTCGGATAAGCGAATCGTCCAGGTATGGAAAAACGCATATCCGACATCAGCGAAGGTAGGCGGCGACTATGGCCGTAAACCAGAAGTACTGACAGTTGGCTAGAAAGCGGAGGTATCTCCTGTGTGGAGGGAAGATGGCATTGCGAAAGTACGCGTCCTTCATATCCAGGGCGGCATAGTAGCCCCCAGGAGGCAAGGATGGAATAATGGTTCCCAGGGATACCATGCGGCACTTCAACCTTATCCTAAACTGGTTGAGTCCGTGCAGGACCTGAAAGGTCTGAGACCTGCATTCGAGTGGGGGACTAGGGCATTACGGGAGTAAAACTCCTTGCCCCTTTCGTCCGCTGAAGGGGGACAGGGCTGGAGCAAATTAGAGGTGGTACCTATGCTCCATCGTGCGCAGGACCCAGCGATCTGAAATTAACTGGGGCCACGCCAGGAGAAAGTGGGATTGGGATCCCGGCCTGTGACTGGGACACCGCCCTCAGGCGCACCTTGGAAGGTTCGTCTTTGGTCCCAGTGGTAATTGCGAGGGACCTTGACCATGGCTCTTTAGGGGTCCTGACGTTCGTCTGCGACCACCCTGGCCTCGCTGTTTGCCAAAGTCCTGTCTCTGGCTAGGCACAGAGTATGGCGGCTGGGGACAGAAAGGCCTGCGTTTGGTCGCTGGCATATGCATGCTGAGAGAGCGCATTAGGACATATTGCCCATCAGGCTTCGCAGCCTGGGGCTGTCTTTGCCGCGAAGAGGTCTTTACCAACAAAGGGTAAATCCTGAATGGCATACTGCAGCTCCGGCCGGAGGTTTGAAACCTGAAGCCATGAAATGCACCTCATGGCGACACCAAAGGCCAGAGTCCTGGCTGCAGAGTCTGCTGCGTCCAACGAGACCTGGAGGGACGCTCTGGGTACCTTCTTTCCCCCGTCCTCCAAGACGGCAGCGAACTCCTGGCGGGAGTTTTGAGGGAGAAACTCCATAAACTAAACTACCTTCACCCAGGTGCTATAATTATCGCAGCTAAGCAAGGCTTGTTGCTTTGCTACCCAGAGCTGCAGGGCCTCTGCAGAGTACACCTGGCGGCCAAGCAGGTTCATTCGCCAAGCCTCTTTCGGTTTCGGGGCTGGCGCCCACTGGCCATCATATCAGAATCATAGTCCTGAGCATAAAATCTGCGCATGTGGAATGACATGGATGCGTGTCCAGACGGCCATGGAGGTACTAAAAGAAGGCACAGGTAGAGTCTCTGATTCTATCGGACCTTGCCCAACTCGGCACCGGGGACCGGCACCGGGAGGCGTACCGGTACCTGGAACAAGATACAGACCCGCAACCAGAACGGTGCCGGGAGGTCGACCGAGATCTCGAGGCTTGGGGAGAGGCTACAGGAGTCAAGGTACCTGCCGCGGTGCCGGGAGTCGGAACGGTGCCGATAGCGGGTCGGCGAACGGGATACCGACCGGTGCAGCGAGTGCGAACAGTACCGATGAGGAAAACAGCACCGGGACTGCAAGGGGTGTCGGACGTGCCGACAGGACCTGGAGTGTCTGCGGGACCGTGATCATGAATGGTGCCGCTCTGCTGTGCTGATAGAGGACGGTCACATGAAGAGACTGCATTACCCGCACCGGCGGTGCCAGGGTCAGGCAGCATCGGCTCTGTCATGGCAATGAGATCCCTCGCCATTGATAACGTCTCCGGCGTGGAGGGAACAGCAGGTTCAACCACAGTGCATACTGGGGAGCTGTCAGGCACCGGATTCGACGGCCCTCGTGGGACCGGGATCGACGGTACCGAGGTCGTCAGAGCTTCGGTAGGTGTTGGTGCCGGGCGATCCGAGTTAGATGAGCTGTCTGGCTGCGGTGCCGTCGGCACGGAAGCAGCAGGAGCAATAAGTTCAACCACGGCGCGTGCCGGGGAGCCGTCAGGCACCGGATTCGATAGCCCTTGTGGGACCGGGATCGACGGTGCCGACGTCATCAGTGCCGCAGCAGATGTCGGTGCCGGGCGATCCGACTTAGACGAGCCCTCTGGCTGCGGTGCCGTTGGCACGGAAGCAGCCGGAGCGGTAGCTCAACCACTGCGCGTGCCGGGGAGCCGTCAGGCACCGGATTCTACGGCCCTTGTAGGACCAGGATTGACGGTGCCGACGTCATCGGTGCCGTAGCAGATGTCGGTGCCAGGCGATCCGACTTAGACGAGCTCTCTGGCTGCGGTGCCGCTGGCACGGAAGCAGCAGGAGCAGTAGCTCAACCACAGCGCGTGCCGCGGAGCCGTCAGGCACCGGATTCTACGGCCCTTGCGGGACCGGGATCGACGGTGCTGACGTCGTCGGTGCCGGGCGATCCGACTTAGACGAGCTCTCTGGCTGCGGTGCAGTTGGCACGGAAGCAGCAGGAGCAGTAAGCTCTACCACGGCGCGTGCCGGGGAGCTGTCAGGCACCGGATTCAGTGGCCCTGGGGGACTGGAATCGACAGTGCTGATGTCATCGGTGCCTCTGCAGGTGTCGGTGCCGGGCAATCCAACTTAGACGAGCTCTCTGGCTGCGATGCAGGTGTCACGGAAGCAGCAGGAGCAGGGGGCTCAACCACGGCACGTGCCAGGGAGCCATCAGGCACCAGCAGGAATCGTAGGCTTTCTCGACCTCGGAAGAAGGGAGCGGTGCCGAGTCGACTTCGGTGCCGGCGACGGCCGGTGAAGAAAGGCCTTGATAGTACCGGCGGGGTCCGGTGCCGAGGAGGCGCTTCTGCCAGCCACTTGATCATCGCTCGGCGCCCAAGGTGGATGGGTAAGTGAAAGTCCCGCTCCTTTTTGATCTTGGCTTAAAAGCCTTGCAAATGGGGCACTTAGCTGTCAAGTGTGATTCCCTGAGGCACTTCAAACAGGAGTCGTGTGGATCTCCCTTCGGCATCGGCTTCTGGCAGGCCGAGCCCATTTTAAAACTCGGTGAGCCGTGCATGGGCTCCGGCACCGGCTTCATGGAAGAGGCTACTTCCTGAACCCCGCTAACTAAACTAACTATGTTAGCAAAGAAAAAACGTATAACTATACAAATATATATATAAAAGGATTATACTGCATAACTATATAAGAGAACTACGAGTAGCTAGGGAAGTGGAGGTCAGCTAAGCCGCGCTCCACTGTTCCAACGACCGACACGGGCGGTAAGAAGGAACTGAGGAGCGGGTGGGCCGGCAGGGGTATATATCAAGCGCCATGATGGCGCCACTCTAGGGGGCGACCTGCCGGCCCACTGAGTAAAAGTTTTCCGACGAATGTGCACGCGCGGCGCGCACACCTAACTGGAATGGATATGAGCAATCACTCGAAGAAGAACTTAAACATTTCCATGGGAAAAAAATGTTTTGGACTGGTTCCATTAAGATCCTATTATGACAGTACAATGAGCGTGGAGTAAGAATCTTAGCATATATGTGCTATGTATGTTGCTGAAGAAATTATAGGTAGACCACTCTGGGCTTTGCTGACACATGCCTGTGTTATTTTTTTTTTCTTCTCTTTACAGAGGTAACCAGAAATTTCCCTTCTGTGAAGTTTGGCGGTCATATTAGCAGATATATTGTAGTGTTGTAACAACTGTCATATTTAATCAACTCAGGTGAAAAAAGTATTATACACTAAAGGCCAGATTTTTAAAGACCTTTAGGTGCCTAAAGATGCAGATAGGTGCCTAGTGTGCTTTTCGAACATAAATTGGCTCTTAATATTTGTTGAAATCAATTCATTTTAGGTACTGAGGAGTTATAAAATCCCACTAGGTGCCTAACTGAATCTTTAGGGACTTAAATTTATTTGAAAATCTGGTCTTAAGTAAATATTGAATAAAGTTAAAGGGGTGGAATAACAAGGAAGTATTTGGAGATCTGGGGAAAGATCCTTTCTTTCTTTCTTTCAGAGAACACACAAGAAAAAATTAAGCATCTATCACCAAGTTCACCAAGTTAATAAATCTGTTTTATATTTTTTTTACCTAAAACAGTGTTTAATTTTAAATGCAAAGGGAAATCTGATCAGGAACAGGGGCTGGTGCATTGTCCTCTCTGCATTGAGGGAGGGGCGGAGTGGGTAACAAACTTACACTGGTAAGGGTTTTGACCAGGACAAGAATGAATAGCTCTGGAGTCCTAGGGTGGGGGCTGAAGTTACTCTATCGTTGAGTGATTAGCAAAGGCATTCATGTAGCTGCAGCCGGGTGTGTTCCTGCCTGTGTAAATGCTTGTGTGAGTGCATGACTAGGAGAGCTCTGCAGCTTGTCACAGCATCACAGTGAGTAAGGGAGTCCAGGCTGGTGAGACAGAAGGCTCATTGGTACCCCAGTTCCAAGTTGCACTTCTGGGTAGTCTGTCACACTCGGTTCAGTGGTGAAGGCACTCAGCCAGGTTTATCAATGAACAGGGGCGGCCCTAGCCATTTTGCCACTCCAAGCACGGTGACACGCCGCAGGAGGCGCTCTGCACGTGACCGGTCCCACGGCTCCGGTGGACCTCCCGCAGACTTGCCTGCGGGAGGTTCACTGGAGCTGCGGGACCAGCGGACCCTCCGCAGGCATGTCTGCGCGATGTCCACCAGAGCCGCGGGACCAGCAGACCCTCCGCAGGCACATCTGTGGGAGGTCCACCGGAGTCGCGGGACCAGAGGACCTTCTGCAGGCACGCCTGCGGGAGGTCCACTGGAGCCACCTGCCGCCCTCCCGGTGACCGGCAGAGCACCCCACAGCGGCATGCCGCCCCAAGCACGTGCTGGGCATACTGGGGCCTGGAGCCGCCCCTGTTAACGAAGTATGGCTGTAGTGCTCTATATGTATGGCAGGTACAGGAGCATATGTATGTTCATTACAATGGACTCGGCTCAGTGAGAAGTGTGATTTTACACTTTCCCCTCGGCTGAACCAAGACACCCCTTCTGCGACCTCTTTTGATGCACTGATACAAACAGGTTACATATTGCCCCTCTGATGTGATGAGTTACCACCCTCTACCTTGTCCTTGTTGGTTCCATCAAAATATCTCTAGCCATCACACTGTCATACTGACCTTATCTTTAGGCAGGGTCAGTGTGTACCTGTTATCTTCCAAGAGTGTGTTCCTACCATCGAAGGTATTGGGGTGTTCTGGTACCATGCTTCTGGAATGTGTTTTCCTGAGTTCCCTGTACCTAGCACTTCTCAGCAATGTGTCTCCTTTTGCAATACCAGCCCTGTTCTTGCCAATTTCTGTGAACGTGCAGGCAGCCATGTTTTGTAACAGGGCCTGACTTCTGCCTATAGCCTGACTCTTGCTAACTTTGCTTTATATCAGCAGGGCCTGATTACTTTACTTCAGGCCTTAGTCTTCATACCAGGCCCCTCATACCAGGCCTTATGTCTCAGGTTTTCTCTTTCTACTGCAGGAGCAAATTAAAACAATAGTCTTGTATCACACCCACCTTCCCTCAGGAAGGGACTGGCCTGCACCCATCTGTAGTCAGTTCCTGCTCTAAGCCAGGCCTATCTCATAGAGTCAGAGCTGGAGATCGGTCCTTGCTCCCTGCCAACCCCCAAATGAGCTGGGTTTTCCCCTGCTAGCCCCTCCCTCCAGTAATGGGGCATAGGAACATAAGAACAGCCACACTAGGTCAGACCAATGGTTCATCTAGCCCAGTATCCTGTCTTCCAACAGTGGCCAATGCCAAGTGCTTCAGAGGGAATAAACAGAACAGATAATAACTGAGTGAACCATCCCTTGTTGTCCAGTCTTCTGGCAGTTAGAAGTTTAGGGACACAAAGCATGGGCTTGCATCTCTGACCATCCTGGCTAATAGCCATTGATGGACCCCATGCTCTGTTACTCTTCCAGGGTTTCACTGTGCTGGGGTGATTTCAGGAATTCCCTGAGGACACGACACCTTTGTCCAATAAGTGACTGACACAAGCAGTTCAAGAACACAAAGCCTTTTAACACAAAAATCCCTACTGCAGTTAGCTAGAAGCACCTCGAACCGCAGGGACATACAATCAGAGGTGATCCTGAATAGGTAGCTTCCCGCTTCCGATGGCCAGTTGTCTGCAGGTCATCGGGGGAGAATGATTTGTGACCATGGCTCTTGCTAGCAGTTCTCAATTAGTGTCTTCTCTCTTGCTCCCCTCTCTTCTGCTTTGGTTCCCTGCCTTTTGTTTACCTTTATAGTTAAGACTTAGGACATGTGCTAATTTTGTGGTTAACCACTTGCTGCTGTGCTCCATGTCATGACCTGCTGCTTTACCACTTTTTGTTATTTTTCCACTTGCACACTTTCACTTAATGGTGGTAAAGCTTTCAAAAAGCAGTAATGCTTGTTTTCCATTATCATCCCCCAACTAATCTAGTTTTTTTCTCCCCAGTTATAATTTTGGCCTTCGCAACATCCCTGGCAATGAGGTCCACAGGTTGACTATGTATTGTGTGAAGATATGCTTTTTGTTTGTTTTTTGCTTGTTTTAAATCTCGTTTCTTGTGTTATGTGAAGGGGTAAGTAACACTTCCTTTTTCACTTTCTCCACGCCAGTCATGATTTTATAGAATGAAATGACCAGAACTGCACACAGTATTCAAGGTGTGGATGTGCCATGGATTTAAATAGTGACAATGGAGTGAAACAGAGGTGACTGAACCCACAGCAGCTCATTATCCTCTTCCTGGCCAGTGTGGCTTTGCATCACAGTATATAAATAACTTATATAACCAAATTCTATTGAGTTCTGTGCTAGGTTATTTACAGTGACCTAAAGGAATTAGGCACTAATCTGCCAATAGGAGTTGGATGTTAAACCTCCATAGGCTGTTCTAAAAATGACAGGCTAAATCATGCCTAAGTTCTGCAGTACAGCTTTCCTGAAGGCCCCCTTCACCTCTTTGTTCCTCGGACTGTAGATGATGGGGTTGAACATTGGGGTGATTGCGTACATGAGAGACAGAGCTTTATGAAAGGCTAGGGACCGCTCAACCAATGATGATATGGTATTCACCCACGAAAGCTTATGTCCAATACATCTGTTAGTCTGAAAGGTGCCACCGGACAAGACAGTTACTCACCGTTGTAACTGTTGTTCTTTGAGATGTGTTGCTCATATCCATTCCAGGTAGGTGTGCACGCCGCGCGTGCACGTTTGCCGGAAACTTTTTACCCTAGCAACTCCAGTGGGCCAGCAGGTCACCCCCTAGAGTGGCGCCACTATGGCACTAGATATATACCCCTGCCGGCCCGCCCGCTCCTCAGTTCCTTCTTGCCGGCTACTCCGACAGTGGGGAAGGAGGGCGGGTGTGGAATGGATATGAGCAACACATCTCGAAGAACAACAGTTACAACGGTGAGTAACCGTCTTTTCTTCTTCGAGTGATTGCTCATATCCATTCCAGGTAGGTGAATCCAAAGCCTTACCTAGGCGGTGGGGTCGGAGTGAGAAGTCGCGGCCTGGAGCACTGCAGAGCCAAAGGCCGCATCATCTCTGGACTGCTGAACCATGGCGTAATGGGAAGCGAATGTGTGGACCGCCCTACAAATCTCTTGGATTGCCACGTGGGCAAGGAAAGCCAGCGATGATGCCTGTGCCCTGGTGGAATGAGCAGTCACATGGCCCATCAGAACATGGGCCAGGTCATAACAGGTCCTGATACAGGAGGTAACCCAGGAAGATATCCTCTGCGAGGAAATCGGTAGCCCCTTGACCCGGTCCGCTACCGCCATGAATAACTGGGGGGACTTGCGGAACGGTTTGGTTCTGTCCACATAAAATGCTAGCGCCCTACGGACATCTAGCGAGTGGAGCTGTTGCTCCCTGCGGGACGAATGGGGCTTTGGGAAAAAGACGGGGAGGAAGATCTCCTGGTTAATGTGGAAAGCTGAGACCACTTTGGGAAGGAAGGCCGGGTGTGGTCTCAGCTGCACCTTGTCTTTATGGAAGACCGTATACGGGGGATCTACTATGAGGGCCCGTAGTTCTGACACCCATCTAGCTGAGGTGATGGCCACTAGGAAGGAGGTCTTCCATGAGAGATAGAGCAGGGAGCAAGTAGCTAACGGCTCGAATGGAGGACCCATGAGCCGAGTTAGAACCAGGCTGAGATCCCATGAAGGGGCAGGAGGGCGGATCTGTGGATAGAGACGCTCCAGTCCCTTCAGGAATCTCACCACCATGGGGTGGGAGAAGACAGAACACCCGTCCACTCCAGGATGAAACGCGGAGATAGCCGCTAGGTGGACCCGGAGGGATGACAACGCCAGACCCTGGGCCTTGAGGGACCAGATGTAGAATAGAATAGTGGTGATGGGAATCTCCATAGGGAGAAGACCTTTCTCCAAACACCAACAGGAGAAACGCTTCCACTTAGCCGAGTAAGTAGCCCTGGTGGAAGGCTTTCTACTGCCCAGGAGAACCTCCCGAACTGGGGTAGAGCAGCGTAACTCGGAGCCTGTCAACCATGCAGGAGCCATGCCGTAAGGTGCAGAGACGGAAGGTCCAGGTGACAGAGCCTGCCGTGGTCCTGGGTGATCAGGTCCGGATGCAGGGGCAGGGCAACTGGGTTGGCTACTGAGAGGTCCAGCAACATGGGGTACCAATGTTGTCTGGCCCATGCTGGGGCTATGAGAATCACCCAAGCTCTGTCTCTGCGCACCTTGAGGAGAACCCTGTGTATCAGCGGAACGGGAGGGAACGCGTAAAACAGGTAGGTCGCCCATGGGATCAGGAAGGCATCTGCTATAGACCCGGGCTCCCGACCCTGAAAGGAGCAGAATGCTCGACATTTCCTGTTCTCCCTGGACACGAAGAGGTCCATCCGGGGATGATCCCACGTCTGGAAGAGTGAGAGGGCGACGTCTGGATGGAGGGACCACTCGTGCGAGCGGAAGGACCTGCTCAGTCGATCCAGTAGAGTGTTTCGTACTCCTGGCAGATAGGATGCGGAAAGGTGAACAGCATGGGCTATGCAAAACTCCCAGAGACGCATCGCCTCGAGACATAGGGGAGAGGACCTGGTGCCGCCCTGCTTGTTGATGTAGAACATGGTCGTTGTGTTGTCGGTGAACATGCTCCTGAGGGTTCCACAAGCCCTGAGTTCTTTGGGCTCCACAGTGCGCCCCCCAACCCACATCTGAGGCGTCCGTAGTCAGGGATGCCAAGGGCTGGGGCGGATGAAACGGGAGCCCCGCACAGACTACGGACTGGTCTAGCCACCACCGAAGGGAGTCCAGTACCCTTTGGGGAACGGTGACAACTGTGTCCAACAAATGTCTGGCCGGCTGGTACTGCGCGATGAGCCAAGATTGAAGAGGCCTCATGCGGAGTCGAGCATACGCTGTCACAAACGTACAGGCCACCATATGGCCCAGGAGGGCCAGACATGTTCTTAGAGAGGTCAGCGGGGCCGCCTGCAAGCACAGAATGATGGCCGACAACGACTGGAACCTGGGCAAGGGTAGCAAGGCCCTGGCTAGGGTAGAGTCCAGAATGGCCCTGATGAACTGTATCCTCTGTGTGGGGAGCAGAGTAGACTTGTCCACGTTGATCACGAGGCCGAGGACAGCAAAGAGGCTGCTGATCCTGCGGACGTGGTCGCGGACCTGCAGCTCCGATGTGCCCCGGATCAGCCAGTCGTCGAGGTAGGGGAACACGTGAATGCGGCAGCGCCGAAGGTGTGCGACGACGACTGCCATGCATTTCGTGAACACCCTCGGGGCCGTAGAGAGGCCAAACGGGAGGACCGCAAATTGGTAATGCTGGCGATCGACCACAAAGCGGAGGAAACGCCTGTGCTGGGGGAATATGGCGACATGGAAGTAAGCGTCCTGCATGTCGAGGGCGGCGTACCAGTCTCCGGGATCCAGGGGTGGGATGATGGTTCCAAGGGATACCATACGGAATTTCAACTTCACCATATACTTGTCGAGTCCCCGCAGGTCGAGGATAGGCCTGAGGTCCCCCTTGGACCTGGGGATTAGAAAGTAGCGGGAATAAAACCCCTTGCCTTTCTCACTCTCTGGAACCTCCTCTATGGCTCCCTTGATGAGGAGCGTGTGCACCTCCTGACGGAGGAATTGCTCGTGAGAGGGGTCCCTGAAGAGGGACGAGGATGGTGGTGGGGGGCGATGAAAATTGCAGGCGATAACAGGCCTGCACAGTATGCAAGACCCAACGGTCCGATGTTATTTGGGTCCACGCCGGGAGGAAAAATGAAAGACGGTTGGAAAACTGCGGGGAAGGATCCGGAGGGGAAACTGGTACTGCGCCCTCGGGCGCACCTTCAAAATGAAGGCTTGGGTCCAGGAGGGGCCTTGGCGGAGCCTTGGTTTTGCCCCGTTTGGCCACCCGACTGTCTGCGTCTGTTGTTCCTGCCGTGGCGCCTAGTGAGGTCCTGCCGCGGACGGAACTGAGAATACGGTCGACGCTGTTGTTGTTGTTGGTTCTGCTGCCGGAATGGCCTGCGCTGTGTCGCAGGCGTATGCATCCCCAAAGACCGTATTATGACCCTATTGTCTTTAAGGTCCTTTAGTCTGGGGTCTAATTTAGCGGAAAACAGGCCCTGGCCTTCGAAGGGGAGGTCCTGGATTGTATCCTGGAGCTCTGGCGGAAGGCCAGAGACCTGAAGCCAGGAAATTCGGCGCATCGTAAGCCCCGAGGCAAGGGTCCGAGCGGCCGAGTCTGCAGCATCTAAGGAGGCCTGTAGCAAGGTCCTCGCTACCTTTTTGCCCTCATCCAGGATGGTGGTAAACTCCTGGCGGGCGTCCTGTGGTAACAGCTCTGCAAATTTTCCCGCCGCTACCCAAGAGTTAAAGGAGTAGCGGCTAAGGAGGGCCTGCTGATTCGAGACTCTGAGCTGTAGCGCCCCCGCTGAATAGACCTTGCGGCCCAGGAGGTCCATCCGTCTCGCCTCCTTCGACTTGGGTGCCGGGGCTTCTTGACCGTGGCACTCCCTGTCGTTCACCGACTGGACCACAAGGGAGCAGGGTGTCGGGTGAACGTGCAGGTATTCATAGCCCTTCGAGGGGGCCATGTACTTCCTTTCCACTCCTCGAGCGGTCGGAGGAATGGAGGCCGGTGACTACCAGATAGTAGCGGCGTTGGCCTGAATTGTCTTGATAAAAGGCAGGGCCACTCTGGTGGGCGCATCGGCGGAGAGGATGCTCACCACTGGGTCCTCGATTTCAGAGACCTCCTCTGCTTGAATGTCCAGGTTTTGTGCCACTCGTCGGAGGAGGTCCTGGTGTGCCCTAAGATCTAGAGGGGGAGGGCTGGAGGACGAGGTACCCGCCACTGCCTCATCCGGGGAAGACGACGAGGAAACCCCCGGCAACAGAGCATCCACGGGGTCTTCTGTCTGGGGCTGCACCTCTGTCACTGGAGGGAGCTCCGGGTCCTGGTGGCTGGACCTGTCTTCTGCTTCCGGGAGGGAGAGGGCCTAGACACTGTTGCCTCTGGTGGCCTGCGTTCCGCCGCAGGGTGGGGAGTAATATGTTGTGGACCCTGGGCTTGGCGGTACGCCCATGGGGTCCAAAACCCCCACTGTTGAGGCCCTCGTTCCTGAGGTGGAGGGTCCTGAAACAGGGCCGAGTGTCTGTCCTGGCCCAACGCATAGGCGCTCTCTGCCTGAGAGGACACGGATGGTTCCCTTGAAGGCCACGGAGGCGCTGAGCCAGTTTGATAGGCCTCTCTATATGCCGACTCCAACGCTCTCCTCGGTGCCGAGGATCGGTGCCGCGACCAGTATCGGTGCCGGGATCGGGACCGGGAAAGGCGTGGTAGTCGGTGCCGGGATCCAGATCGGGATCTGCCTCGAGGCCAGTGCCGAGAGCGGGACCGCGACCGTCAATCAGCGTGGTGCCGGGATGGCAGTGGGGACCGGGACCTGCCACTGACGCGGTGCCGGGAGGTCGACCGGGATCGGGACCTACCACCGGCTCGGTGCTGGGAGGTCGACCGAGGAGCTGAACGCCGAGGTGAACGGCTCCTAGAGTCTCGGTGCCGGTGGTAAGAGGAGCCAGACCGGGACTGTGCGGATGCTGATCGGCGCCTCGAGTGCTACCGGTACCACCGGGGAGAGCAGTGCCGGGACTGCGAGCGGCGCCCTGAGCGCGAGCGTTCATGTCTCCGGGGCGATCGGTGCCGGGACTTCGGAGACAGCGCTCTCAGCATCGGTTTGCCTCTGGAGGTTACCCGTCCCGGGGGTGCCGTGGTCTGAGGATGCAATGGCTCCGTGAGCACTATCAAGTCCCGTGCCGAGGCAAAGGTCTCCGGCATAGATGGGACTAACAGCTCGACCCCTGATCTCAAGGGGGAGCTAGGAGGTGCTGGACTCGATGGACCTTCCGGACCCGGAGTCGACAGCAGCCCTGCAGGCGGTGCCACAGCCAAGGTAGATGCCGGGCGTTCCACTCGAGCCTGCTTCGATGTTGTTGCAGACGTCGAGGGTCTTGGATCTATTCCCAGTGCCGGGGATGGACGGTGCCGGGGAGTCTTGACGGTGCCGGCGCGGTCCGGTGCCAGAGTAGAAGTGGCTGGTTGCGCCGCCGGTACCGGCGTTAGTGCCGCTTCCATTAGGAGAGCGAGGAGTCTTTGATCCCTCTCCTTCTTTGTGCGAGGCTTAAAGGCCTTGCATATACGACACTTCTCACTGATGTGCGATTCCCCCAGGCACTTGAGGCACGCGTAGTGGGGATCGCTAGTCGGCATTGGCTTCTTGCATGCCGAGCACTGCCTGAAGTCCTGCGAACCAGGCATGAGCCCGGTGCCGGGCGCCGGGAAGGGCAACGGCCCACCTGCGAACAAGCTAAACAACTATATATAATAAACAACTAACTAATACACTACTTCAAACTATGTATAAAACTATTTACAACTACGACTACGAAGAGAGTACAGGAGAGCTAGGTACGTGGAGGACAGCAAGCCGCACTCCACAGTTCCAGCAACCGACACGGCGGTAAGAAGGAACTGAGGAGCGGGCGGGCCGGCAGGGGTATATATCTAGTGCCATAGTGGCGCCACTCTAGGGGGCGACCTGCTGGCCCACTGGAGTTGCTAGGGTAAAAAGTTTCCGGCAAACGTGCACGCGCGGCGCGCACACCTACCTGGAATGGATATGAGCAATCACTCGAAGAAGAATCTTTGTTGCTTTTTACAGATCCAGACTAACACGGCTACCCCTTGGTAACTTGACATACATGATAATGATGGTCCCGTATTACAGACTCATCACCAGCAGGTGAGAGGAGCAAGTGGAAAAGTCCTTTTGCCTCCTGACAGAGAATGCAATTTGCAGGATGGCTGAGAGGATAAAAATGTAAGACACAACAAAGAAGAGGAAGGAGACCAGGAATACCAGGGAGCAGGAGACCAGAATAATCATTTCCGCCATGGGGCTTTTTGTGCAGGACAATTTGAGCAGCTCCTCCATGTCACAGAACAAATTATTAATTTCATTAAGGGCACAGAAGCTTAGCTGGGGAACCATCCCCATTGCTAATGCACTGACTGAGAAACCAGTTTTCCAGGAGGCAGATACCAGCTGAAGGCAAACCCTGAGGTTCATCTTAACATTATCGCTGAGTGGGTTGCATATGGCTAGATAATGGTCATAAGCCATGACTGCAAGTAGGAAACACTCTGCAAGCCAAAGCACTAAAGAAGAACAACTGTGTGATGCAGTCCCTGAAGGACATTGTCTTGTCCTCTGCCAAGAATCCAGCCAGCAACCTGGGGACAATGACTGAGGTGTAGCAGGTGTCCAGGAAAGACAAGTTCCCCAGAAAGAAGCACATGGGGGTGTAAAGCTGCTGATTTGCCACAACTAGCACAACAGTGAGAAGGTTCCCAGCCATGATCACAATGTAGATCACTAGAAACAGCACAAATGTAGAATCTGAACTTCATCCAGGTTCCTGAATCCCAGCAGAATGAACTTGGTGATGGATGTTTCATTCTTCCATTGCATGTGTTCCATGTGTTCTCTGGAAAGAAAGAAAGAAAGAAAGAAAGAAAGAAAGAAAGAAAGAAAGAAAGAAAGAAAGAAAGAAATTGTCTCTCCTCGGATCTCCAGATATGTCCTTGTTCTACCATCCCTTTTAATTTTATTCAATATTTATTTAAGAAGTGATTTTCAAAAGATTGAGTGTTTCTCTACATTGCACTTTTGTCATTAAAACTTTTGTCGCACAGGGGTGTGAACAAAACATTCTCCTGAATGACAAAAGTTTTAACGACGAAAAGTACCAGTGCGGACAGCACTTTCTTGGAAGCTGCTCTCTCGTCAACGAAGCAACCGCCCCTCATGGGAGGGAGAGCTTATTTTGTCACCGAGAGAGAGCTCTCCCAGTGACAGGGGAAGCTGCACTGCTTACCTTACAATGGTGCAGTTGCAGCGGCACCGCTGCACCGTTTTAAGGTGTGCAGCATAGACATAGCCTCAGTTAGGCACCTAGTGGGATTTTACAACACCTCAGTACCTAAATTTATTGATTTCAACAGATATTACGTGACAAGATGCTTTTGAAAATCCCACTAGGCTCTAAATACCTTCAAAAATCTGGCCCATAACCTTTTTAAGAGCATTAGCAAATCCATCTAGGAACGTCTCTGCATCTTTAGGCATATAAATACCTTTGAAAATCTGGCCCTTAGTGTATAATACTTTTTCACCTGACCTGATGACATATGAGTTTTCACAACACTACAGTATATCTGCCAACATGATAACAGAACTTGACAGAAGGGAACTTTTTGTTACCTCTGTAAAGAGAAAATAATAACAGAGGCATATGTCAGCAAAACCCAGAGTGACTTACCTATAATTTCTTCAGCAACAAACATAGCACATATGGATGAGATTCTCACTCCACTCCCATTGTATTGGCATAATGGGGTCTTAGTGGAATGGATCCAAAACATTTTTTTCAATGGAAATTTTAAAGTTTTTAGCTAAAAAACTTGAAAAGAGAGATTTTGCCCAAAAATTGGAGTTGCAGTGCCTCCTGGGATATGTAGTTTGCACCTCATGTCTCCATTCTCAACAAGCTGGGATCGCCCATCTGGACTACATCTTCCATAATGCAGCAGGAACAGGGACTCCATATTGCAAAGCTACCTCTCACTAAGATCACAGAATCATAGAATCATATAAAATTAGGATTGGAAGAGACCTCAGGAGGTCATCTAGTCCAATCCCCTGCTCAAAGCAGGACCAACACCAACTAAATCATCCCAGCCAAAACTTTGTCATGCCATACCTTAGAAATCTCTAAGGATGGAGATTCCACCACTTCCCTAGGTAACCCTTTTCAGTGCTTCACCACCCTCCTAGTGAAATAGTGTTTCCTAATATCCAACCTAGACCTCCCTCAGGGCAACTTGAGAACATTGCTTCTTGTTCTGTCATCTGCCACCACTGAGAACAGCCTAGCTTCATCCTCTGTGGAACCCGCCTTCAGATAGTTGAAGGCTGCTATCAAATCCCCCCTCATTGTTCTCTTTTGCAGACTAAAGAACCCCAGTTCCCTCAGCCTCTCGTCGTAATTCTTGTGACCCAGCCCCCTAACAATTCTGTTGTCCTCCGCTAGACTCTCTCCAATTTGTCCACATCCTTCTTGTAGAGCGGGGCCCAAAATACACCAGATGAGGTCTCACCAATGCCGAATAGAGAGGAATGAACCAGTCCCTCAATCTGCTGGCAATGCTCCTACTAATACAGCCCAATATGCGATTGGCCTTCTTGGCAACAAGGTCACATTGCTGATTCATGTCCAGCTTCTCACCCACTGTAATCCCCAGATCCTTTCCTGCAGAACTGCTGCTTAGCTAGTCAGCCCCAGCCTGTAGTGGTGCCTGGGATTCTTCAGTCCTAAGTGCAGGACTCTGCACTTGTCCTTGTTAAACTTCATCAGGTTTCCTTTGGCCCAATCCTCCAATTTGTCTGTCATTATGGACCCTACCCCTACCTTCCAGCATATCTACCTCTCCCCTCAGCTTAGTGTCATCTGTGAACTTACTGAGGATGCAATTAATCCCGTCATCCAGATCATTGATAAAGATGTTGAACAAAACCGGCCCCAGGACTGACCCCTGGGGCACTCTACTTGTTACCGGCTGTCAGCTAGACATCGAGACATTGATCACTACCCGTTGAGCCCAACAATCTAGCCAGCTTTCTATCCACATTATAGTCCATTCATCCAGTCCGTACTTTTTTAATTTGCTGGCAAGAATACTGTGGGAGACTATATCCAAAGCTTTGCTAAAGTCAAGATATATCACATCCACTACTTTTCACATATCCATAGAGCCAGTTAACTCATCTGTCATAAATATAAAGAGAAGGGTAACAACCTTTATGTATGCAGTAAAACCAAATCCCTACTGGCCAGAGGTACAGAATCTCTTACTTGTATGGGGTTAATCAGTTCAATTTGCCTAGCTTGCACCTGACCAGAAGGACCAATGGGGAAAAAAGATACTTTCAAATATGGGAGGCGGTTGTTAGTGCTCTTTGTTTTGTTCCCTCTTGAGACAAAGAGGGAGACCAAGCAGGTAATCCAGCTCCTATTAAAATGATACACCTATGCTGGAGGTAATATTATTCTTGCTTTGTAACTGGGAAGCAGAGTCAGAGGGGAATCCTCTGTGTTTTAAGTCTTTTTATTACCCTGTAAAATTACCTTCCATCCTGATTTTACAGACGTGCTTCTTTTACTTTTTTCTTTATAATAAAGTTATTCTTTTAAGAATCTCATTGGTTTTTAGTGTCCTAAAAATCCAAGGGTCTGGTCTGAGCTCACCTTGTTAATCTATTTGGTTGGTAGATTATTTTCAAGCCTTCCCAGGAAAAGAGGTTAAGGGGTTTGGGGGCAT
Source organism: Gopherus evgoodei (assembly GCF_007399415.2). Taxonomy (NCBI): domain Eukaryota; kingdom Metazoa; phylum Chordata; order Testudines; family Testudinidae; genus Gopherus; species Gopherus evgoodei. Next base: position 1,671,308 of record NW_022060066.1, on the reverse strand, counting down.
ATTTGGGAGGGGGATAGGGCTCCAAGTGGCCCCTCCCTGAATATTTGTTTAAATCACTTGGTGGTGGCAGCAATACCATCCAAGGACAAGGAAGGAATTTATGCCTTGGGGAAGTTTTTAACCTAAGCTGGTGGAATATAAGCTTAGGGGGTCTTTCATGAGGGTCCCCACATTTGTACCTGTAGCAGGGTGGTTGCCTGCTCCTGCCCTGAAGGGTTTAAAAAGCAGCCTGAGAGGGCTTGAAAGCTGCAGCTCTATAAGCTGGGCTGATTGGGGAAGTGGCCTTAGCTGGGCCACAGCCCAATCAGGCCACGACTGGCCTGTATAAGGCAGCCAGGGAAACCAGGAGCAGTCTCTCTTTGCCTGTAGAGAGAGAAGGGTATGGTTGCAGGGAGTTAGAGACAGGGTACCTGAGTGAAGCAGGGCTGGGGAGCTCTAGCCTGGAAATCTCCAGGCTGCAGCCTAGTATAAGACAACAGGTACTGGGGGTTGCAGAGGGTAGCCCATGGGTAGGCAAAGGCAGCAGGTCCAAAACCAAACCCCTTTGCCTATGATGAGGGGCTGATATTGCAGTCTGCCCCAGTGAACGGGGGCTAGATGGAGACTGGGCAATAGTCAAAACTGAGGCAAAGTGGGGATAGTGGGTTGGGGGGTTCCCCAGGGGGCAGCACCCCAGTTAAAAGGGCACCAGGGTACAGGGAGGGACACAGGGGCCAAGAAGACAGGTGGATCACTGGCCTGCAGAGGGTGCTCCTGACTGGCAGTGAGTTAATTCCCAAGGACAACCGGCAGGAGGTGCCCCAGGGGTGAGTCTGCATGTCTACAGTACCTCAGAGTGGGGAGGGAACCCTAATATCATCATAGAAGGCAATCAGCTTGGTCAGGCATGACTTGCCCTTGGTGAATCCATGTTGACAGTTCCTGATCACCTTCGTCTCCTCCAAGTGCTTCAAAATGGAATTCTTGAGTACCTGCTCCATGATTTTGCTTGGGACTGTAATAAGGCTGACCGCTCTGTAGTTCCCCAGGTTCTCTTTCTTCCCTTTCTAAAATATGGGCAATATATTTGCCTTTTTCAAATCATCTGGGACCTCCCTTATAGCCACTAATTTTCAAAGATAACAGCCAATGGCTGTGCAATCACAAAAGCATTCTTGGATGCATTAGATCTGGACCCATGGACTTGTGCATGTCCAGCTTTTCTAAATAGTCTTTAACCTGTTCTTTCACCACTGAGGGCTGCTCTCTTCTCCCCATACTGTGTTGCCCAGTGCAGCAGTCTGTGAAGCACTAAGTATTTCAGCTTTTTCCACACCGTGTCACTAGGTTGCCTCCACCATTTAGTAAGCGTCCCCCACTTTCCCTGACCTCCTTCTTGTTGCTAACATACCTATAGAAGCCCTTCTTGTTACCCTTCAAATTTCTTGCTAGCTGCTACTCCAATTGTGCTTTGGCCTTCCTGATTACACCCCTTCATACTCTAGCAATATATTTATACTCCTCCCTAGTCATCTGTCCAAATTTCCACTTTTTTAAGATTCCTTTTAAGTTTAAGCTCACCAAAGATTTCATTGTTAAGCCAGGCTGGTCACCTGCCATATATGCTATTCTTTCAGCACTTCGGGATGGTTTGTTCCTGCACTCTTAATAAGGCTTCTTTAAAATACAGCCAGCTCTCCTGGACTCCTTGCCCCCTCATATTAGCTTCCTAGGGGATCCTGTCCATTAGTTCCCTAAGGAAGTCTAAATCCAAGTCCCATATTTTGCTACTCTCCTTTCTTCCTTTTGTGAGGATTCTGAACTCAACCTTTTCATTGGTCATTGCTGCCTAGATTGCCACCCACTTCTATTTCCCCTACCAATTCTTCCCTGTTTGTAAGCAGCAGGTAAAGAGGAGCATGGCCCCTAGTTGGTTGCTCCAGCACTTGTACCAGGAAGTTGTCCCCAACACTCTCCAAAAACTTCCTGGAGAGATGAGACCAGGATGCATTATGAGGGATGGATGAGGAAGCCCAGCCTCTAGGGGAGAATGGGGACACTTGGAACAAACTACAACTCCCAGGAGGCACTGCAACTCCCATTATTTGGGTAAATTCTCCCAGTCTTTAGACCCAGTCCCCAGTTTGCATCACTATTTACTAGCAGGCTCAGCCAGGTTCAACTTTTTGCAAAATTTCTCATGGGGAGCTGTGACCAGGCGTGAACATATTGTCCCAAACCAGCCTTTTTGAAAGCAAGTATCATTTAATCTCAACAGTAGGAATCAAAGCACACCACAACAATGGGGTTTTGTTCCCAAAGCAAACAGCCAATATTCAGCTGCCTTACTTGAAGTTGGGTTGGATTAACTTATCCAGAGATCCCACTTCTTGCTCTGGGAGGAACAGTCTCTATCCCTGCAGCCTCTGAGTTCCAGCAGCTTGGATTTTCAAACACTCCCAGAGCAGTTTCCCACCTGTCAGCCCTCCTATCTGCAGTCACCAGCCTGGTGGTGTTAAAACTTAAAAGGCACTGTCCTTATAATGGGTTCAGGTTGCCTTGAATGGTGCACTGAAGTTTGGGACTGTGGGTGTGTGCTGAGGAGTCTGGGGTGCAGAGGGAGGTTGGGCAGTGGATGTGGAGGAGGTGAGAGGGATGATCGCCCCACTTTAGCCTCAGAGACACATGATAGACTGAGTGAGCAGCATGGTCAGGGAAGCTGCTCCTGCACCCTGCCCAACAAAACGAGCTGCCTGACTCCCTGCCTGTGTCTGCAGCTACTTTTACATAACCAATAGCATCTTGTTTCCTGGAGGTGAAACAGCCCTCCTAACCTTCTCCAAAATGACATGGCCCTGCCCGGCCACCCTTTTGCCACCCAACCCAGCTCCAGACCCCACCTCCAGGCACCCCTCTCCCCATCACTGAGCAGGACTGGAGGAGGTGCAGATCTCATGGCTGTGACTTTTCATCCCCAACCTAAACCTGACACTTATCGTTGGGTACTGTACCCAAAGCATCCCGAATCCAACACCTATAGTCGTGCCCCATCAGGTTTGGGTCAGGCAAAGGGCTCCACTCCTGTAGAACTATGGAATTACACAATTTTACAACGTTTCGAAGCAGCCAGGTGAGACAATACAAAGGCAGACAATGCTACATAAACATAGCATATCTGGGGCGGGGAGTAGGGGGAGTAATAAAAAAGAAGTGTCCACTTCTTTCAACAGCTGCATGAGTGCTGGACACTTGTTTGTTTGTTACAGTTCCAACAGACATCTGATCCCCTTGCTGTCATTGAGCAGCATGCTGCTCTACATAGAGTGCATTGAAATGACTTACGGTGTAAAGTACAACTCAGTGTGAGCAAGAGAATCCAAAGCTGGCCCTTACTCAGGCAAGTACTTTTTTCTCACAAAGAGGCAAGAGGGGCAGGGCTTAGCACACAGCCCCCTCCTTGGCATCTCCCATGGGCTAGCTTGGTCACCTCCCAGCAAGGGCTGGCTTTTATGGATCCCATTCTTAGGCATCCATCCCTCCTCATTAATTGCATAGAAGCCTGAGCACCTCATTTTGTGGATCTCACTGATTTTCTAGGCACCTAAGAGTTAGGAGTGGGGACGCTCAGCGCCTAATGGGTGGTCTACACTGAAAACATACATCGTCAGTGCTACGACTTTCAGGTGTAGCCAAGCTAACCCCTGGTGCAAACAGCTATAGGTCAACAGAAGAATTCCTCCAGTGACGTAGCTACTGCCTCGGGGTGCGGGTGGGGGAATTACCTACAGAACCCCTCCCACCACTGCAGTGAGCATCCACACTGAAGCACTACAGCTGTGCTTCCGTAGCATTGTAAGTGCTGACATATCCTACGTCCCTTTGTGAATTTAGTCCTTTACACTCTCATTTACTGTGGAACAATCAGACAGTGGTGAAACAAAGCCAGGCTATTTCTAGTACTGAGGCACACGAGGTGAAAAATGATGGGAAATTATTGTTTGTTTATGTAATATTCATCACACAGAAGGAAAGAGGCTTGTAAAATGTATTGTCACACACAGCACAAGAAACATTTGGAAATTAAGAAGCAATAAGAAATTCACCATTATAAATAACGGGCCATATTCTAGCCTCCGTGTAAATGTGGAGTAACATCATCAGCTTCAGTAAAGTTACTCCACTCTTACCAGAGGTGTAAATGAGATTGTATCATGGATCACAGCTCAGGAGAAAATTCCTTTCTTATTTCCATTCCTTTTCTAAACCAGCAGAACTGACAAAGAAAACTTGCAGACACATTTGTGTGCCAGGCAGCTGTAATATTATTCTGCACAGTGTAAGTTCTGTGTGATACTGTGTAGAGTGACCAGATAGCAAGTGTGAAAAATTGGAACATTTTTTTTGGTGGGGTGGGGGTATAGTTGTGTATATAAGACAAAATCCCTAATATCGGAATGGTCCCAATAATATCGGGATGTCTGGTCAACCTAGAAAGGTGCCATGTGAGCACTGACAAACCAACATGTATGGCTGTGTCTTCAAATTCTATCTATCATAACCTATTGTATATGAATTATCTATCATCACAAGCTATTGTATATAAATCTATCTAGCTACGTCATCATTATCTACTGTTTATCTACTTATGTGTCTAATAAGCATCACTATCTAGCTTTCTATCTATCTTTCTAGGAACATTTAGCCAAATTCATCATCCTGTAGCCAGGGCTACATTCACAAAAGGACTAGGCTCCTAGCTGCTATATTACACACCAGAAGTCCAGCATCAGGCTCCACTAGGGGTCACCAGACCCCCACTCAGATGTCGCTGAATCCTGTAGATGCCTTATCTCAGTTAACACCCATGTTTTGGCAGAAATAGTTCCCTAGATGCCTGAGGGTGTGCGCACGGCTGCCCTGTTCTAGGCTAACAGATGCCTAAGCCCCACAGCAATGCACAAACTAAGAGAAGAAGAGGTGTTCCTCTGCATAGCTTGCCTGTGGGGCCCGCCACTGCAGGCTATAGAGCTGGGGACTAGAGCCCAGGTCTATGAACTCAAAGGGGAGTGAAGCAGTTATCAGGCTTCTTGCCCTTGCTCTCTCACACGAAGCCAAAATCCCCCCCTCCCCTGCACCATGACACTATCCCACTGTCCAGTGAGGATGGCCCTCCCCTCAGAGGTAGCAGACGCCTCTGCAAATCCCTTCTCCCCCTGAGGCAGACAGGGGACTTGAACTGGGGTGTCCTCCATCCCATCTGAGGATTCTAAGTACTGGCCTAGCAGTTCTGAGGGAGGTCATCTTCCTTCTTCTCACACCACGGCTCAGGCTCCACAGGTAAGGTAGGCAGAGGAATGGCTGTCTTTCCCGAGTCGGGAATCACTCTGGGGCTTAGGAACCTGGACAACAAGATGGCAGCTGTTGTGCACATGCCCCAAGGCTGAAACATGGACACACAGGGAAATTTCACTGAAACAACTAGGTGCTGAGGGAGCATAGACACTACAGGGTTCTGCGGCAGCTGATCAAGAGTTTTGTGAATCTCAGGGGTGATGAAATCTGGGACTCAGGCACCTACAGGGGTATTTAGGTGCCTAAATCCCTTTTGTGAATTGAAGGCCTGGTCTATACTAGGGAGGGGGTCGATCTAAGTTATACAACTTCAGCTACGTGAATAACATAGCTGAAGTTGACGTACTTAGATCTACTTGTCATGGTGTCTTCGCTGTGGTAAGTTGATGACTGACGGTCTGTCGTTGACTCCGACTGTGCCTCTTGCCCTGGTAGAGTACCGCAATCGACAGGAGAGCACTCAGCAGTTGATTTATCGCTTCGAGACTAGACACGATAAATCGACCCCCTCCCCGGATTAATTGCTACCCGTGGATCCAGCGGGTAATGTAGACAAACCCCAACACAGTGAAACTAACTCCTCCCTGCTGCACTTAGGTTCTAAGTGGTCACAGTGAACAGCCTCTCAGGAAATGTAAGTCAGAGCCAGGCACAGAATTTCTGATCTTCATGATCAGGAACCAAACAGAAATGTGGTTTTAAAACTCCTTGGGAGAGGACACAATCTGCTGGATCTCCTTCAGAATCCTATCCTTGTTGTTGGATACATTCATCTTGGCTTTTTTGAGGAGTATTTTGACATTGTCCTCTGAGTAGGATGAAGTAAAGGTGGTAAACGTGTCTCTGAAGTCCTTTATTTTATCTAGGAATAAAAAAGGTGCGTAAGTGCCAAATATAGGGAAACAATGGTTCTGCTTTTACAATTTGACTGCTCCCAGAACCATAGAATCCAGGTACCGAAAGAGGCAGGGGAACAACATGGCCAACTCCTGAGGTTTACTTAGAATCACAGAAATGAGGGGCTGAAAGGGATATCGAGATGTCACTAAGTCCAATTTCTTGTGCTGAGGCAGGACCAAGTGAACCTAGACCATCCCTGACATTTGTTTGTCCAAGCTGCTCCTAAAATCTTCAGTTGAGGATTCTACCATGTCCCATGGAAGCCTATTCCAGAGTGTAACTACCCTGAGAATTAGAAAGTTTTTCCTAGTTCCCCACCCCCTGACACACACACGAAAAAAAAACTATGACCAGATGACTAGCAACATAGACAATAAAGGTGAAGGGATGCAAATCTGCATAAGTAAAAAACACATCAAAGATTTTCTGACCAGTTTGAATGAATTAAAATCATCAGGGCCTGATGCTATTTACCCGATGGTACTGAAGGAATTAGCTGAAGAAATCTTGGAGTCACTGGCAATAATATTTATGAACTCATGGATGACAGGAGAGGTCCTGGAAGGCTGGAGACAAGCTCATCTTTAAAAAGGGGGGAAAGGGAGAGCCACGGAACTTGAGAACCTACTAGAACAATGTCTAAAACATTAACTTTACAAATACCTGGAAGACAAAGAGGTGATCACGAACAGCCTGCATGGATTTACCAAGAAGAAATCATGCCAAACCAGCTTGATTTCCTTCTTTGGAAGAGTAACTGATTTGGTGGTAGGGGGAATGCAGTGGACATAATATAGCTGGACATCAGCAAGGGTTTTGACACAGTCCTACATGACATTCAAATAAGTAAGCTGGAGAAATGCAGACTTGGTAGAACTATCATTAAGCAGATATATAATTGGTTAAACAACCTCAAAAAAAAGTAACTATTAATGGAATGTTGTAGATTGGAGGGAGTTCTCAAGTGGGGTTCCACAGGGATCTGTTCTGTGTTAAATGTTAACATCTTAATTAATGACCTGGATGTAGAACTAGAGAATATACTTATCTAGTTTTCAGATGACACAAAGCTGAGGGGTTGCCAACACTTTGGAGGATAGAGCTAACATTCAAAGGGATCTTCATAAATTGGAGCACTGGGCTATAGACAACAAAATGAAATTCAACAAAGACAAATGTAAAGTTCTGCACTTAGGGAAGAAAAACCAAATGCACAAATACAGAATGGGGGGTAACTGGCTTGGCAGCAGCACTTCTGAGAAGGATGTGGGAGTTGTGGTGGATCACAACCTCAATATGAGTCAGCAATGTGATGTTGTTGCAAAGAAAGCAAATGCAATTTTAGGCTGAATTAACAAAGGCATAGTATGCAAGTCACAGGAGGTGATAGTACCACTGTACTCAGTGCTGGATAGACCACATCTGGAGTACTAATTTTGGTCACTAATATATAGAAAGAATATACAGAAACTGGAAAGGCTCCAGAGGTGAGCAACAAAGATGATCAAAGGGATGTGTAGAAGGGTGGACTTGCCCCTGCAGCGCCTCCTGCTGGTGACTTCTGGAATTAGCTTGGTTCCAGCTCCAGAGCGCCCTCTGCAGGCCAGTGATCCATCTGTCCCCTGGCCCTTGTGTCCCTCTCTGGACCTGGTGCCCTTTTACACGGGGTGCTGCCCCCTGGCAGTAATCCCTTTCTCTCAGGGTCTCCCCTCCTCAGGAACCCCTACCCTCTATCCCCACCTTGCTTCAGTATATGGCTATTGCCAGTCATTGTCTAGCCCCACGCCCTGGGGCAGACTGCAGTATCAACCTACTCATCACTGGCAAGGAAGGTTTGGACCTGCTGCTTTGGTCTACCCCTGGGCTGCCCTCTGCAACCCCCAGTACCTATTAGCCGAATGCTAGACTGCAGCCTGGGGCTTTCCAGGCTGGAGCTCCCCAGCTCCTCTGCCTTTCCCCAGCCCTGCTTCACTCAGTTACCTTGTGTCTAGCTCCCTGCAGCCAGGCCCTTCTCCATCTACAAACAGACAGAGACTTCCCCTTGGCTTCTGGTTTCCCTGGCCTTCTTATAAGGTCTTGTTGCTCAGTTTGGGGCATGGCCCCAGCTGCAGCCACTTCCCCAAATCAGCCCAGTCTAAAGGCTGCTTTCTCCAACCATAGCCTCTTCCCAGGGCTGTGTTTAATCCCTTCAGGGCAGGAGCAGGGATCCACTCTGCTACACGATAGAATGCCCTTGACGCCTTCGAGGAGCACTGGATGCTGTCCAGGGTTCTCTGCTCGGTGTCCCCATCAGGCTCCCTTCTTATGACCCTTTGACCTCACTCTTGTCCCTGTTCTTTTATTAGTTGTCCCCCAGAATCAGTGGGGTTCTGAGGTCCTGTAGATCCTCCCCTTAGGCGGGGGCGGATCTATTAGCAATGGGTGGGCTTCCGCTTTCCCAGTTCCCAGAAACCCAATAGGTACAGGATGGAATGCAATCCCTATGAGCAAAGGCTGAAGGAACTGGGTATGTTTAGTTTGGAAAAGAGGAGATTGAGTGGGGCATGATATCAGTCTGCAAATACTTAAAAGGCTGCTGTCATAAATATAAAGGGAAGGGTAACAACTCTTATGTATGCAGTAACATAACCTCCTTCCTGGCCAGAGGTACAGAATCCACTTACCTATAAGGGGTTAATCAGGTCATTTAACTTAGTTGGCACCTGACCAGAAGGAACAATGTGGAAAAAAAGATACTTTCAAATGGTTGGGGGGAGGGTTTTTTTGTGCTCTCTTTGTTGGTTCCCTCTTGGGACAAAGAGAGAGACCAAATAGGAAAACCAGCTCCTAACAAGATCCTGAAATTATATATCTAAAATTACAGAAATTGTAAGTAATAGCAAGGAAATGCATTAGATTAGCTTTTGTTTTAGCTTGTGAATTTTTCCTATGCTAAGAGAAGACAGTTACTCACCTTTGTAACTGTTGTTCTTCGAGATGTGTTGCTCATATCCATTCCAGTTAGGTGTGTGCGCCGCGCGTGCACATTCGTCGGAAAACTTTTACCCTAGCAACTCAGTGGGCCGGCAGGTCGCCCCCTAGAGTGGCGCCATCATGGCGCTTGATATATACCCCTGCCGGCCCACCCGCTCCTCAGTTCCTTCTTGCCGGCTACTTCGACAGTGGGGAAGGAGGGCGGGTGTGGAATGGATATGAGCAACGCATCTTGAAGAACAACAGTTACAAAGGTGAGTAACCGTCTTTTCTTCTTCGAGTGATTGCTCATATCCATTCCAGTTAGGTGAATCCCAAGCCTTACGTAGGCGGTGGGGTCGGAGTGAAATGTGGCAGAATGAAAACTGCTGAGCCAGAGGCTACAGCATCTCTTGACTGTTGAACCAGGGCATACTGCGAAGCAAAGATATGGACCAAGGACCAATGGAGCTGCGCGACAGATCTCGTGGGTAGGAACACGAGCCAGCATGGCGGCAGATGAAGCCTGAGCCCTGGTAGAGTGTACGATGATGTGGCTTGGGGAAATATGAGCCAAATCATAACAAGTGCGGATGTACGCCATCACCCAAGATGAGATCCTCTGAGAGGAAAACAAGCAAGCCCTCCCTTTGGCCCGCTACCGAGACAGAGCTGGGGCACCTTACGAAATGGCTCTGTCAGCGCAATATAAATGCGAGCACTCCACAGATGTCCAAGGAGTACAATGGTTGTGCCCATTGCGTTGAGCTGTGGGTAACATGAAAGGCCGAAACCACCTTAGGGAGGAAAGCCACCGTAAGAGGTCTGAGCTCGGAGACCCGTCTGGCCGATGTAACAGCTACGAGGAAAGTTGTCGTCCAAGACAGGTATAGCAGAGGGCCAGTCGTGAACGGCTCGAATGGGGGAGACATAAGTCTGGCTAAAACTAGGTTGAGGTCCCAGGTTGGGGCTGGGCGTCGCACCCGAAGGTGCAAGCGCTCCAAGCCCTTGAGGGACCTCGAACCCATAGCGGAACGTCCACCTTAGCCTGGCTGGAAGGTAGAGATGGCTGCTGAGTATATCCTCAGCGATGATACCGCCAGGTCCTGCCGCTGAAGGCCAGAGGCAGGACAAATAGAGGGGATTGAGACCTCAGCAGGAGCAAGATCGAGCGTATTGCAGCTGTAGAAGAAACGGTTCCACCCGGCCCGGTACTTGACCAGGTGGAAGGCTTCCTGTCACCCCGGCTCAGTTACGCAGCAGCCACACCATGAGGCGAAGAGGCTGCAGGTCCGGGTGACGAAGCCTGTCGTTGCCCTGAGTGATGAGGTCTGGGTGGGGTGGCAGGGTAATTGGGTCGGTTATTGACAGGCCGAGCAACGTGGTATATCAGTGCTGCCTGGACCACTCTGGAGTGATCATGATGACGCGCTCTGCCCCTGCGGAGTTTGAGCAGGACCTAAAGAACCAGTGGGAACAGTGGGAAGGCATAACGGAGTTGGCCTTTCCACGGCATCAGGAATGCGTCCAAGATCGATCCCGAGGAGAGACCTTGGAAGGAGCAGAACAACTGGCATTTTCTGTTCTCGCGGTGAGCGAACAGGTCTATGTGAGGAAACATCTCCACTTCTGGAAAGCAGAACGCCTCACATGGGGCAGAGTGATCACTCGTAAGACAGGAAAGACCTGCTGAGTCAAAGCACCAAGACGTTCTGAATGCCTGGGAGAAAGGACGTCACCAGCTCCATCGAGTGGGCCATGCAAAAGTCCCAGAAATGGATGGCCTCCTGACAAAAGGGGGGAGGACCATGTCCCCCCCTGGTTATTTATGAAGCACATGGCCGTTGTGTTGGCTGTAAACACCGAGATACCACGGCCTCACAGCTGTCGCTGGAACCCCTGGCACACCAGGCGGACTACTCTCATTTTTGGGGCATTGATGTGAAATGCCAGCTCCCGAGAAGACCAAAGGCCTTAAGCTCGGAGGTGACCATAAGCACTTGAGCAGAGAGATGACACTTCCATCGTCAGGGGCACTGAGGGCTGGGGCGGATGGAACCGCATCCCTGCCCACACCAGGGAGGGAGTTAGCCACCACTCTAGGGAGCCTAAGGTGCTCGAGGGAACGGTGACTACCATGACCATTGGCTCCCTGTCCGGGTGGTACGCCGAGGTGAGCCGGACTTGGAGAGAGCGGAGGCGGAGCTTGGCATGTTTGGTTACAAACTTGCGGGCAGCCATGGACCCAGGAGACTGAGACAAGTACGAGCCGAGGTCGTTGGGAAAGCCTGCAGAACTCGGATGATTGGTGCCATCGCCTAAAACGCAGTTGTGATAAGCAGGTTCCGGCTAGGTAGGAGACCAGGATAGCCCCTAGGAAGTCCAACCTCTGCTTGGGAACCAGAGTGGATTGCTCTATAGTAATCATCAGGCCTTGACCTGTGAATAAGACCGTGATGATGCCCACGCGCTGAGTGGTTTGTGTCTCAGAGTCTCCTCGGATAAGCGAATCGTCCAGATACGGAAAAACGCATATCCGACATCAGCGAAGGTAGGCGGCGACTATGGCCGTAAACCAGAAGTACTGACAGTTGGCTAGAAAGCGGAGGTATCTCCTGTGCGGAGGGAAGATGGCGTTGCGAAAGTACGCGTCCTTCATATCAAGGGCGGCATAGTAGCCCCCAGGAGGCAAGGATGGAATAATGGTTCCCAGGGATACCGTGCGGAACTTCAATCTTATCCTAAACCGGTTGAGTCCGTGCAGGACTAGGAAGGTCTGAGACCTCCATTCGAGTGGGGGACTAGGGCATAACGGGAGTAAACCCCCTTGCCCCTTTCGTCAGTCGGCGTCTGCACCTCTTGTACGAGGAATTGCTCGTGAGAGGGGTCCCTGAAGGGGGACAGGGCTGGAACAAATTAGAGGTGGTACCTATGCTCCACCGTGCGCAGGACCCAGCGATCTGAAATTAACTGGGGCCATGCCAGGAGAAAGCGGGATTGGGATCCCGGCCGGTGACTCGTACACCGCCCTCAGGCGCACCTTGGAAGGTTCGTCTTTGGTCCCAGTGGTAATTGCGAGGGACCTTGACCTTGGCTCTTTAGGGGTCCTGACGTTCGTCTGCGACCACCTTGGCCTCGCCGTTTGCCAAAGTCCTGTCTCTGGCTAGGCACAGAGTATGGCGGCTGGGGACAGAAAGGCCTGCGTTTGGTCGCTGGCATATGCATGCTGAGAGAGCGCATTAGGACCCTATTGTCCATCAGGCTTCGCAGCCTGGGGTTGTCTTTGCCGCGAAGAGGCCTTTACCAACAAAGGGTAAATCCCGAATGGCATACAGCAGCTCCGGCCGGAGGTTTGAAACTTGAAGCCATGAGGTGCACCTCATGGCGACACCAAAGGCCAGAGTCCTGGCTGCAGAGTCTGCTGCGTCCAACGAGGCCTGGAGGGACGCCCTGGGTACCTTTTTCCCCCGTCCTCCAAGACGGCAGCGAACTCTTGGCGGGAGTTTTGAGGGAGAAACTCCATAAACTAAACTACCTTCACCCAGGTGCTATAATTATAGCAGCTGAATCGTGGTCCTGAGCATAAGATCTGCGCATGTGGGATGACACGGATGCGTGTCTGGATGGCCATGGAGGCACTAAAAGAAGGCACAGGCAGAGTCTCTGACTCTATCGGACCTTGCCCAACTCGGCACCGGGGACCGGCACCGGGAGGTGTACCGGTACCTGGAACGAGATCCAGACCCGCAACCAGAACGGTGCCGGGAGGTCGACCGAGATCTCGAGGCTCCGGGAGAGGCTACAGGAGTCAAGGTACCTGTCGCGGTGCCGGGAGTCGGAACGGTGCCGATAGCGGGTAGGCGAACGGGATACTGACCGGTGCAGCGAGTGCGACCAGTACCGATGAGGAAAACAGCACCGGGACTGCAAGTGGTGTCGGGTGTGCCGACAGGACCTGGAGTGTCTGCGGGACCGTGATCATGAACGGTGCCGCTCTGCTGTGCTGACAGAGGACGGTCACATGAAGAGACTGTATTACCCGCACCGGCGGTGCCGGGGTCAGGCAGCATCGACTCTGTCATGGCAATGAGATCCCTCGCCGTTGGTAATGTCGCCGGCGTGGAGGGAACAGCAGGCTCAACCACAGTGCATACTGGGGAGCTGTCAGGCACCGGATTCAACGGCCCTCGTGGGACCGGGATCGACGGTACCGAGGTCGTCAGAGCTTTGGTAGGTGTCGGTGCTGGGCGATCCGAGTTAGATGAGCTGTCTGGCTGCGGTGCCGTCGGCACGGAAGCAGCAGGAGCAATAAGCTCAACCACGGCGCGTGCCGGGGAGCCGTCAGGCACCGGATTCGACGGCCCTTGTGGGACTGGAATCGACGGTGCCGACGTTGTCGGTGCCTCAGAGGTGTCGGTGCCAGGCAATCCGACTTAGACGAGCTCTCTGGCTGCAGTGCCATTGGCACGGAAGCAGCAGGAGCAGTAGCTCAACCACGGCGCGTGCCAGGGAGCAGTCAGGCACTGGATTCTACGGCCCTTGTGGGACCAGGATCGACGGTGCCGACGTCGTCGGTGCCTCAGCAGTTGTCGGTGCTGGGCGATCCGACTTAGACGAGCTCTCTGGCTGCGGTGCCGTTGGCACGGAAGCAGCAGGAGCAGTAGCTCAACCACTGCGCGTGCCGGGGAGCCGTCAGGCACCGGATTCTACGGCCCTTGTGGGACCGGGATCGACGGTGCCGACGTCGTCGGTGCCTCAGCAGGTGTCGGTGCCGGGCGATCCGACTTAGACGAGCTCTCTGGCAGCGGTGCCGTTGGCACGGAAGCAGCAGGAGCAGTAAGTTCTACCACGGTGCGTGCCGGGGAGCTGTCAGGCACCGGATTCAATGGCCCTGGGGGACTGGAATCGACGGTGCCGATGTCATCGGTGCCTCTGCAGGTGTCGGTGCCGGACAATCCGACTTAGACGAGCTGTCTGGCTGCGATGCAGGTGGCACGGAAGCAGCAGGAGCAGGGGGCTCAACCACGGCGCGTGCCGGGGAGCCGTCAGGCACCAGCAGGAATCGTAGGCTTTCTCGACCTCGGAGGAAGGGAGCAGTGCTGAGTCATCTTCGGTGCCGGCGACAGCTGGTGCCGAAAGGCCTTGGCAGTACCGGCGGGGTCCGGTGCCGAGGAGGCGCTTCTGCCAGCCGCTTGATCATCGCTCGGCGCCAAAGGTGGAGCGGTAAGTGAAAGTCCCGCTCCTTTTTGTTCTCAGCTTAAAAGCCTCGCAAATGGGGCACTTAGCTTTCAAGTGTGATTCCCTGAGGCACTTCAAACAGGAGTTGTGTGGATCTCCCTTCGGCATTGGCTTCTGGCAGGCCGAGCCCATTTTAAAACCCGGTGAGCCGTGCATGGGCTCCAGCACCGGGTTCATGGAAGGGGCTACTTCCTGAACCCCGCTAACTATTACTAAACTAACTATGTTAGCCAAGAAAAAACGTATAACTATACAAATATATATATAAAAGGATTATAACTGCATAACTATATATGAGAACTACGAGTAGCTAGGGAAGTGGAGGTCAGCTAAGCCGCGTTCCACTGTTCCAACGACCGACACGGGCGGTAAGAAGGAACTGAGGAGCGGGCGGGCCGGCAGGGGTATATATCAAGCGCCATGATGGCGCCACTCTAGGGGGCGACCTGCCGGCCCACTGAGTTGCTAGGGTAAAAGTTTTCCGACGAATGTGCACGCGCGGCGCACACACCTAACTGGAATGGATATGAGCAATCACTCGAAGAAGAAGTAATTTTATTCCTGTTTTGTAACTGAGAAGCAGAGTCAGAGGGGAATCCTCTGTGGTTTAAATCTTTTTATTTAACCTGTAAAGGTATATTCCATCCTGATTTTGCAGGTGTGATTCTTTTATTTTTTTTTTTAATAAAATTCTTTGTTTACGAACCTGATTAATTTTCAGTGTCCTAAAAACCAGGGATTTGTTCTGTGCTCACTTTGTTTACCTATTTGATTAGTATATTATTCTCAAGCCTCCCTAGGAAAAGGGGTGAAGGGGCTTGGGGGGATATTTGGAGAAGGTAGGGCTCCAACTGGCCCCTCCCTAAATGTTTGTTTAAATCACTTGGTGGTGGCAGCAATACCGTCCAAGTACAAGAAAAGGAATTTTTGCCTTGGGGAAGTTTTTAACCTAAACTGTTGGAATATAAACTAAAGGGGGGCTTTCATGCGGGTCCCCACATGTGTACTCCAGAGTTCAGAGTGGGGAGGGAACCCTAGCAGCTGCCATGAAAAAAGATGGAGCAAAGTTGTTCTCTCTTGCCACAGAGGGCTGGATAAGAGGCAATGGGTTCAAACTACAACACAACAGATTTAGACTGAATCTCAGGAAAAAATCCTAACTGTAAGAATGGTAGGACAATGGAATAAATTGCTTAGGGAGGTCATGGAATCTCCTTCACTGGAGATTTTCAAAAGGAGGCTGGGTAGCCATCTTTCCAGGATGGTTTAGATAGAATAAATCCTGAATCTTGGCTGGGGTTAGACTAGATGACCCTTGTGGTCCCTTCTAACCTTATAGAAGTCATGGGCCATATTAAGCCCATGACTTCTTGTCCTTTCTTCAATGGACATTGAGAATAATTGATCCCATCCTCTTTATAAAGCCCTTAACATATTTGAAGACTGTTATCAGGATTAGATGAGGATCGCAGCTGTTCTTTATATTTTCAAAAGTAAGTTTCCAGTCCTTAGGTTTCACAGAAAAACCTGAAAATGTGACACTAATGTACTGTAAATGTGCAGAAACCAGAAAACAAATACAAATAACCAGGCATTTAGTGTTTTCTTAACAATTTCATGATTTTAAGCCCATCTCGTGCTTTTAAGAAAGCTTAGCTAGCTAGCTAGCCAGAAAGATAGATAGATTGTATTGGGATAGCCTATCTATCTATCTATCTATCTATCTATCTATCTATCTATCTATCTATCTACACTGGTGTGATTGACTATGTAGCCCAAAAAGGCCCTGAAAGGGTTAACTTGGGCCAATTATGTTACCTGGCTGCATGTGAAGAGAGAACCAGACTTAACTGAAGGTGAGTGCCAGCTGAGGAAGGTGCTAGGTGAGCTCCATGAAGGCCGGAGTTTCAGCGAAGAAGGGGGCTGCAAGAAGCACCTCTCTCTGAGTTAGGGAGTGGAGAGATATGGAAGAGATTTGGCCCCAGGGATGGTCTCCTGAGATTGGAAATCTGGCAAGAGGCAGTGAGAGATAGCAACTACTGGAACAAAGCTGGCTCCAGTACTAAGCCCTGAACAAAGGGCAGGATTTGGAGAATCAGGGAAAGAGCCCTGGGAGCTGCTCAGCAGAGGAACAAAGCAGCAGGGAAGGATGAGAGGCCAAGCCTGAGGAGGGCAGAAATCGGCTTCAGTTCATCCGTTTGTCTTGGGATTTTTGTTAAGGGATTCCAGGGGAGAGCCTGCCCCTGAAAGAAGGCTGAACCTAGAGAGGTTTAGAAGAAGAAGGCCTGTGAAAGGAGCAGACCGTGATTGTTGGTTATAGGGCCCCTAGGCTGCAAACCAGTGGAGTGTGTGGGCCAGGGTTCCCCTACCAGCCACAGGAGAAGGGCATGAATTCCTTGAAAAGGGCCAAGGATGACTGGAAGCCATGTGGTAAAGTTGCTCAAGCTCCCGAGGACTAGAGTTGTTGCCAGAGACCTGATATAAGGACACTAGACTTTTTTTCTGGGACCCTGGTACACTGGAATGGGGGGATTTAAATTATGACCTAACCCAAAGGCTGAGCCCTGGGAAAAGGTGGTCCACCAAGGTGACCATCCGCTGGGGGCTCCAGATGGGGAAAGAGACATTATGCTCGCACCTGGCCATAAGAAGATGCTCTACAGATGAGTTCTTGTCCCCATCTTCCTTACATTTTGGGCTGCATAAGTAGGGGCAATGCCAGCAGATCGAGGGACGTGATCATTCCCCTCTATTCGTCATTGGTGAGGCCTCATCTGGAGTACTATGTCCAGTTTTGGGCCCACACTACAAGAAGGCGGTGGAAAAATTGGAAAGAGTCCAGCGGAGGGCAACAAAAATGATTAGGGGGCTGGAGCACATGACTTATAAGGAGAGGCTGAGGGAACTGGGATTGTTTAGTCTGCAGAAGAGAAGAATGAGGGGGGGGTTGATAGCTGCTTTCAACTATCTGAAAGGGGGTTCCGAAGAGGATGGATCTAGACTGTTCTCAGTGGTACCTGATGACAGAACAAGGAGTAATGGTCTCAAGTTTCAGTGGGAGAGGTCTCAAGTTTCAGTTGGATATTAGGAAAAACGTTTTCACTCGGAGAGTGGTGAAGCACTGGAATGGGTTACCTAGGGAGGTGGTGGAATCTCCTTCCTTAGAGGTTTTTAAGGCCCTGCTTGACAAAGCCCTGGCTGGGATGATTTAGTTGGGAATTGGTCCTGCTTTGAGCAGGGTTCTGGACTAGATGACCTCCTGAGATCTCTTCCAACCCTGATATTCAATGATTCTACCCTCCTCAGTTTGTCTATTTTATTCCCCTTCCCTTTGCAAACTAGGAAAAAACAAAGATTTTCCAGACACTTTTGTTTGCTGGGCAGCTGGAATATTGATGTGAGTTAGGTGCCCAAGTCCTTGTGAGGATCTGCAATTACATGACCAGTGTAGCAGGTCAAAGCTGAATCTGTCCAATGAGTACAAGGGAGTCTGTATCTCATGTAATGCACATGTTGACAGGCCAAGAGGAAGTCTAAGTGATACCAGTTAGGTCCCCTTTCCACTCCCCACTGAAGGTGGCCTGTTCTGACACATCTCCTCTCAGTTACAGAGAGTGGAAATCTAGAGAAATCCATTCTTTTTCAGTAAAATATATATAAAAAAATTTAAAACATTGATCAGTAAGAACTTGCACCTTTGTCTTGATTAGCATGAACCAGCAGGCCTAGTTTCTGACCGCAGGGTGACTCAATGAATTAAAAAGCAGCACATTTAAAACAGGTGGGATTATTTTGCTGAACACACAAGTGACCTGTGGAACTCATTGTTGCAGGGATTACCATGGCCGGTCACAATAGGATTGTAGGAAGTGTTGGATATTATGCAAACATCCATGGATTAAAAGAGAATGCAAAAGGTATAAACCTGCCTGCACTAGCCCATATGAAAACTATTTCCCTGGGAAAGGTTTATTTGTAATTTTTTATTATGGGGTTTTGTGCCCTTCCTTGTGACTCATGTCATGTTGGACACTGTCAGAGTCAGGACAGAGAGCTAGATGGACCCTGCTCTGGTAGACAGTGGCAATACCTGAGCTCCTCTGCTCATGTCCACTAGTGTCAGCCAGGAGAAACTCCATTTCAGTCAGTGAGCTCCGACCAGACACATGGGATGAGGTTCACAGCAGAACTCAGGTGTTGAGTTACTGAGAGTCATGGTGCCTATAAAACTTTAGACCCCTATAAAATCATTGGGATTCAGACAGGCTGAGTTAGGTGCCCAGGCTCCTGGTGCAAAGAACAAAGAACGACAGGTTCCTGGGAAAGTGATCCACAAACTCAGCACTCAAGTCCAGGCTGGAGGAAGGCGCTTGTCTCTGCTTGGGGTTCTCAGCTGTGATGAAAGACACTCTATAGTCTGGTGGTTACAACACTTACACGGGTTGTGGGGGCCCCAGCATCCAGTCCCCCTGCTCCACTGTCTCTCCAATTATTTATCCAAACTGGAACAGCTACAACAGGAGATACTGAGAGATTCCCACATCACAATATCCCCCTGCCCAGTGGTTTTGGCATTCACCTGAGAGAGAGCACACAGGGGCCTGATCCTGCAAGCCATGCCTCAGCATGTCTGCCACAGCCAAGTGAGGCAGAGAAATGCTGCTCTTTGTGCATCTGGAAGCCTGGGATGGGGCAGCAGTGGACATGCCCAGAGACAGAAACACATACACTGAGAGAACTTTTCTGCAAATCTTAGGCCCTGAGCAAGTGTAGATTCCTATAGAGTCTGGTGGCAGCTAAGCAGCAGTTTTGTGATTCCCGCTGAGGCCTGATCCTGACATTTAGGTAGCTAAACCAGCAATGAGGCACCAAAGTCCCTTTGTGAATCTAGCCCATAGAGTTTTAGAAGAGAGGTGTACAATTAAAGTACCTGGACAATTTTTATTGTTGAAGAGAGGGAAGTGCATGATGGTAGGAACATCTTTTCCTTTGAAGATGTAGCAGTCAGAGGGCTTATCAATGTCCTTAATCTCTTCTGTGTTTATCTCGGGAAATGGGATGTTATTTGCCTCACAGTATTTGGCAGTTTTCTTAATGGTCTGGGAAGGAGGGAAAAGTGATTTTAAAATAAATAAATAAATAAAATGATCATTCCCACTAATAAAACGTGATGTCACTAATATGGCCAGGCTAGAGTTTTAAAAATACCCCTAACCTACAGTGTACAAACATTCCAAGGAGCCTCTAAGGAACTGACTAATCGAGGGCCTCCATGGAAACCAGACGTGACCCTGTTGCCATATCTCTGTAATGAAAATCTTTGTATAGCAAAGCATATATTGTGGCTGAGGTTTTCAAAAGCTCCTAAGGGATCTGGATGTCCAGTTCCCATTAAAATTAATTCTTTAGGTGGCTTTGAAAACTTCAGCCCATGGTAATGAACAGAAATCAAAACCCAGAACTTCAGCTCCAAAAGTACAAGTTTGATTTTTGTTTTGTTTTGTTTTGTTTTTTACAAATTCACCTATAGGAAAACTCTTGTTTCATGTAATCAAAGTAGCAAAGTGTTATAGTAGCTGCAGCCACTAGAGGGAGACAATATCACCTATGGAGCATTGGCGATATGTGAGGCTGAGGTGAGCGAGTTTGCAGAGTTCTAACTGAGTTATTGGAACTTAGTTCACACTTTTACTGACCCTGTCTCTTCCTGCTAGAGTGCTCTTGGCTCTTTGGTGCTAACAGAAATAAAAATTGGTCAGATCTAATGACTGTCACTTAGTACATCAGCTGGGACTGTGATACAAACAGGAGCGTATCTGTGGAGTAAGCAGTTGCCATTTTTACACAGAGTAAAACTGAACTTCAAGGAATTTCCTCTTCTTCCTTGATATACAAAGGGAAAGAGAGGTCATGACTGGTCACATGCCCTTATCCCAAACCCAAGCGATCTTGCAGAGAATAAGATAAATATTCCCAGTGGTTCCTATACGCCCACACATCTCAAATTGTGATTCCCCATAGCACCTTTCGGGAATCCAAATGACTGCTGCTAACAACAGTGTAACCTCACTGGGTCATAGGCCAAGTCCTGGGTATTTGTGCAGTGATTGATCCTGATTGTGGTGTTGGGAGACAACACAATAAATAAGAAAAGTTACCTCAAAAGGATCCCCGTCGCTGAAGTCGAAGGAGAGGATCAGTTTCACTTTCCTCTCTGGGCGCAGAACGAGGGGGTAGGCGGCATTTATGGCAATGCCGGCATCGATCAAGTGGATGAATTCTTTGTTGGTCAATCCAGTAGATTGGGCTTTACCTGCGAACGTGCATCCACATATTGTTTTAGGCTGTGATTTTTCCAAGGGGTCACAATTAGTGAGGTGCCCAAATCCCCCTGAATTCCATGTGCATTTTCAAAGGCACCTAAGCTGGCAGATAAACTCCTAGTGGGATTTTCTAAGGCACTTCTGTCAAGAGTAAGGCCCCAGAGCTAGCCTGCTTACATGCTAGCTTAACGTCCCCCTCTCCCCCCACAGCAGTCTAACCAGCACAATTGGGCCCCCGCTGAGTTGCCTGATTAGCCCAACCACCCAACTGGCTGTGTGGATCTGCAGACTTGCTCTTATGACCAGTGGCAGGGTGCTGGCAGCTCAAAGCATTCACCCCTGGCTGGGAGAGCACCTGCTCCTGTCCTGTGCCCAACCTTGCTCCCACCTTGCCTTGCTCCAGGTAACTGACTCTGATTCCTGGCCTCTGACTCTGCATTTGACCCTCGGCACTGGCCCCCTGCCTTTGACTCTGGCACTGACCTTTGGCTCCAATTCCTGGCTACTGATGCCTTTTGTCACCACTTGGTATGACTCCTGCTCTAGCCGTTAGGCATGAAGTCCCCCATCATGGTCACTGTCAGGCATCGAATTCCATTTGAAACTAGTGGGAGTTAGGTGCCTACCCTGCTTGCGTGCTTCTGTAATTACCACAAAGGGCCAGACTTGCAAAGGTGGGCTGCTGCCTAAAGATACAGAGAGAGGCCTAGTGGGTATTCAGAAGCTCCGAGGGCCCAGATTGATAAAGGTATTTATGTACTTCTGCCCTCAGCACTTAACAGATTTTGGAGATTTTCAAAGGGATTTGAGCACTTAGGAGCCGAAATCCCATTGGCCGTCTATAGTCCTAAATCAGTTTGGTGTTGCAGTGCTGACCACATCAATTCCTAAATACCTTTAACAATCTGGGCCTCGGTGTCTGAATCTCATTAACCCCAGATGTCTATCAATATCTTTAGGCACCAAAACCTTGCCCTCAGGCTCCTTGAAAAACCTCAGCTCTACTTTTGTGAAATTAGTATCTAAACCAGCTCAGTGACACATGGGCATCAACAACAAACACATATTTGAGCCAGCGTTTGGTAAGTCTCCATTTTAGGAGAATCCCGGCTGCCTTATAAAGAAGTTCTGATTCAGGGCAAATTCCAAATCATATTAATATCCAGCACTTCTACAGTTCGATTTTTTTTTACTTTACAAAAGTAAAATACACTAGCTCACAACAGAGTGGGGCAAACACAGTAACAGCTCACTGACAATTATCTGTCAAACAAAAGCCCCACATTCCCTTCAGGTTTCATATGAAGTTTCTTTATTTACTTCCCATGAACACTCAAAAAGGCAATTGGAGTTGGTCAAAAAATGAAAAATATCAACAAAAAAAGAGTTGAAATTTTAAAATTGTTTCATTCCACAACTCTCTGCTGCCCCTTGCAACCCATTACACAGTATAGCTGTCCCTTTCCTGTCTCTCACCCTCTGCTGCCTTCTATGTCCATTATACAACACGGCTGCCTTTTTCTCATTACTTTCTATTTAATCTATTCTCTGTCAAACCAGAACCTTGAAAAACAGGAAAATTCATACTGCAGATGTAGAAACAAATGGGGAAAGTGCAATTCAAATGGATTTTGCTTACTGTCTGTGTACAGAAAGTTGTTGGTGTACCCCCATATCCAGTAGCAGATACAGGTCACGGTTTTCCATAACAATTGCCATACATTCCATACATATTCTATTAAGGCAAGAAAAATCACAATAAAAATCAAAGCTGAAAATAAGTACAATGAAATAGCTAGGGGAAGTCTGCAGACTGAATTTCTTTCTTCCTCTCAGTTGCTAGTAGGTGTGAGTAGGGGCAGAGACAGGTATTTGTTGATAAAAAGGCACTCAGGTAGCATAGTGCTCCTTGCAGGGCAATACACACAGAGGTTATTCTGCTTCGGGGCAGCTGGACTCAGCCTGTCTGATTTTCTAGCTCCCAGACCAACTGATTGACACTATGCTGCCAGGATGCAGGGATTCCCACTTGCTGGGCTGTTAGGAGTATGTGCAGCCCCCACTGACAATGGATGTTTCTTTGCATTTTCGCAGGCATAACTGAGGACCAGTTTTGGTATGACAGGACTTGGAATGGGGCTGGGGTTTGATGAGAGAGCAGTGGGTTGGGAGTGAACGGGCTGGCCAGAAGACTGCTTGGGATCAGGGGAATCCACAACTCCAAGGTCTTTTCACAGAGAAATTTGAAATGTTGGGGTTTGTTCTGAATCAAGAACAAAATGGATTAACTGATGAAAAATATTCTCTTTTAGAAATAACTCTTTAACTTGGTTGAATTACCAGACCTAGAACACCTGACATTGTGCTTCTTACTATGCTTGTAAAAAATAAATAAATAAATAAATAAATTGAACTGTCAACAATTCTGTTGATCGTTAATAAAAAGTTGGTAACTGAATTTACTTTCTCCAAAAGTAGGACTAGCCTTTGTTTACTCAAAGACCTCTAAGGCTGCTAGATACTTAACGGCCACACTCCTTCAATATTGTATGACTTCAGGATAAGTTCTAAATGCCCTTGTGTTCTCCTAAATTACAGCAAAGTCCCTCCAGGCCAGATTTTAAAAGAAATATTTAAGCACCTAGTGGGATTTTTAAATCAGTGGGAGTTAGGTGCCTAGACACTTTTAGACATCCCACTCCAGGCTTAAATGCCTTTAAAAATTTGGCCCTGAAACTGTTAAGCACTCTTATTCAGCGTCTCTACGTCTTTTGTGGGATTACTTATTTCTAAACTATTATTAGGCTTGGAAGGATTAGATTTTTATCAATAAATGTCAATTTCATAGGACACTCACGTGGATACAAAAAATCCCATCTACGATAACAGAAATTCACAGAGAGGCAAAAACATGAAAAATATTGCTTGAGAACTCATTTGAGTTTCATAGAATCATAGAATATGATGGTTGGAAGGGACTTCAGGAGGTCATCTAGTCCCATCCCCTGCTCAAAGCAGGACCAATTCCCAGCTAAATCATCCCAGCCAGGGCTTTGTCAAGCCTAGCCTTAAAAACCTCTAAGGAAGGAGATTCCACCACCTCCCTAGGTAACCCATTCCAGTGCATCACCACCCTCATAGTGAAAAAGTTTTTCCTAATATCTAATCTAAACCTCCCTCACTGCAACTTGAGACCATTACTCCTTGTTCTGTCATCTGCTACCTCTGAGAACAGCCTAGATCCATCCTATTTGGAACCCCCTTTCAGGTAGCTGAAAGCAGCTATCAAATCCCCACTCATTCTCCTCTTCTGCCGACTAAACAATCCCAGTTCCCTCTGCCTCTCTTCATAAGTCATGTGCTCCAGCCCCCTAATCATTTTTGTTGCCCTCCACTGGATTCTTTCCAATTTTTCCACACTCTTCTTGTAGTGTGGGGCCCAAAACTAGACACAGTACTCCAGATGAGGCCTCACTAATGTCGAGTAAAGGGGAATGATCACGTCCCTCCATCTGCTAGCAAAACCCCTATTTATACAGTCCAAAATGCTATTAGCCTTCTTGGCAACAAAGGCACACTGTTGAGTCATATCCAGCTTCTCATCCACTGTAACCCCTAGGTCGTTTTCTGCAGAACTGCTGCCTAGCCACTTGGACCCTAATCTGTAGCAGTGCATGGGGTTCTTTCATCCTAAGTGCAGGACTCTGCACTTGTCCTTGTTGATCCTCACCAGATTTATTTTGGCCAAATCCTCTAATTTGTCTAGGTCCCTGTGTATCCTATCCCTACCCTCCAGCATATCTACCACTCCTCCCAGTTTAGTGTCATCTGAAAACTTGCTGAAATGCAGTCCACGCCATCCTCCAGATCATTAATGAAGATATTGAACGAAACTGGCCCCAGGACTGATCCTTGGGGCACTCCGCTTGATACCATCTGCCAAATAGACTTGGAGCCATTGAGCACTACCCATTAAGCTCAGCAATCTAGCCAGCTTTCTATCCACCTTATAGTCCATTCATCTAGCCCATACTTCTTTAACTTGCTGGCAAAAACACTCTGGGAATTCCCAGTTTGATTTAAGTATATTTACTTTATATATTTTGACGTGTGGTGTGACAATTAGTGTTAATGGCTACAAAGCTTGAACTTTTTGAATGTCAGTGTTAGGAGACACTGGCAAAGGACCTGAGGTCTTTACATAAGAACATATGAATGGACAGAGGGAATGAACAGAACAGGGCAATTTATTGACTCTGTCATGCACTCCCAGCTTCTAGTAGTCAGAGCTTTAGGGATACCCAGATCATTGGGTTATATTCCTGACCATCTTGCCTAATAGCCATTGATGGACCTAGCCTCCATGAACTGTTCTAATTCTTTTTTGAACCCAACTGCCTATTAATTTCATTGGGTGACGCCTGGTTCATGTAATATGTGAAATGGTAAATAACACTTCCCTATTCATTTTGTCCCCCACAAATTATGACTTTATAGAGCTGTCATATCTCCCCTCATTTGTCTCTTTTTCAAGTGGAACATTCCCCCTCTTTTTAATCTCTCTTCATACGGAAGCTGTTCCATATCCCTAATCATTTATGTTGCCCTTTTCTGAACCTTTTCCAATTCTAATATAACTTTTCTGAGATGGGGCAACCAGAACTGCATGCAGTATTCAAGATGTGGGCGTACCATGGATTTATGTAGAGGCAATATGATATTTTCTTTCTCATTGTCTATCCCTTTCCTAATGATTCCCAACACTCTGGGGGTTTTGTTTGTTTTTTTGTTGTTGTTTTTTGAGTGCCGGTGCACATTGAGTGGATGATTTCAGAGAACTATCCACAATGACTCCAAGATCTCTTTCTTGAGTGGTAACAGCTAATTTAGACCCCATCATATAGAGTTGGAATAACATTTTCCAATGTGCATTACTTTAAATTTATCAACATTGAATTTCATCTGCAATTTTCTTGTCCTATCACTTGGTTTTGTGAGGTCCCTTTGTAAGTCTGATTTGGACTTAACTATCTTGAGTAATTTTGTATCATCTGCAAGTTTTGCCATTAAACTTTTTTTCCCTTTCTCCAGATCATTTATGAATATGTTCAACAGCCCTGGTCCCAGCACAGATCCTTGGGGGACACCACTATTTATCTGTCTCCATTGTGAAAAGTGACTATTTATTCCTAGTCTTTGTTTCCTAACCTTTAACCAGATACTGGTTATCATAAATTTTTGGTTTTCCCTCTTAATGTGAGGGGAGAAATAGTAGAAGAAAGAGATGACACACTTGAAATAATGAATTATGGAGGGAAATAGTTAAATGACCAATTTTCTTCCTTTTAGGGCACATCTGGTTCTTTGCTCCCACATCTGGAGCAATAATTTGGAAAATCAATGAGCTGGAAGGCTTTGAGAAGCCCCATCTAACTGAGAAATTTTTCTATAAAACTTGCCTCCAAGTTCCTTTTCAAAAATACAGATGAGTTCAGCAAACTCCAGCATTATCTCTTCCCAGCTCTTCAAATCCAAGGTCTCACTAATTTCATAGCACTTCAGGTAGGAATACTTGCTATTCTCCTCTGCATAAATAATGGATGAAACAAGGTTTGGGACAAGCAGTGAAAGGTTTATTAGATATGTTTAGGGTTGCAGGAATGTTCAATGGGGCTTAAGGCAGTTTTGGTGCCCTGGTCCATTTAAAAGCAATAGGATTTGGGGTCCTAATTCCCTCAGGCTCTTTTTCCTCAGCCTGTGTGTGTTGGAACAGCCCTGAGGATTTGTAAAAATATTGGCAAATACATGCATGTTGTCATGGAAATGAGCATGCCACAATTCATTCACAGCAATTCATGGGAGCTGGCATTACCGAAGGCACCAAAGGAAATAGACTTTGGACCCCTTTTGAAAATCTCATTCTAAATGACTAGACACAGGGAGAGGAGGTAAATTTAGTCCTGCTGGTTCACTTGCCTTTCAGGACTTCCTTCAGCTGCCTTAAGATTCTCTTGCAATCTTCCCCAGCTGAGGCACGAACATGAAGCTCCTGGAGCAGGAGGAGGATACCTCGATGAAGTACACTAGTGTAATCAGTACCTTGGAGGAAAAAGAATATAATGTGGCCAGCTGGCAGCTGTTTGTCCTGTAAGCCCCTGGGGATGAAAGGAGGAAAGACTTGTCCCCAGTGCCCAAAGTCTCTTGAGAGGAGGGATGCAACAGCCAGGGTCAGACACCTGGCTGTGGAATCTGTCTGTACCTGTTGTCCTAGAATGTCAGGCCCTACGCCAGTGGAAGGAGGAGGGTAGTGGTTAGAACTCACCTCCCAATGACACCTGGCTTACCGTGTGAGCTACCTGGGGCTGATGTGGGCTTCTCACAATTCTTTTTTATTTATTGAATGAAAAATGGTTGTTCAACCAAATTGGCAACTGGTTTGGGGTTTCAGCTGCTTGGTGCTGACTAAGCTCTGAGGAGGTCATTTGGGCCTCCTGGGATAAATGCACCCACCACTACTAAGCATCATCCCATCTGGTCCTGGGCCTACAGCTCTCAAGGAAAGTTCAGCTCCATCTGTCAGGCACTGAAGGTGGAAAAGTGTGGTATCTCATGCGGAGCGAAGAAAATTCACACAGTCAACACAGCTGGAAACAAGTCAGGAATCAATTTATTCTTTTCCACCACCTCCTTATATAGTTAAGTCTGGTTACATAAGAACCAATCATGTGGGCTAACATCGTACATGCTAGCAATCTAATTGGACAAGAAGAAAAAATCACACGCTTACCATGCCTCTAATCACGCGATTGGCCAACCGCAACAACGCAATCCCCGACCACACAAAGAAGGATCTACAGCCTCCTCCCCTCTCCTCTCCTGAACCAATCGCTCCATGTGGAACACAGAGAACAAGCGGCTCAGACCAGCCCCCCCAGCCACAGCCACAGGACTCCAGCTGAGGAGGCAACGGACACTTACATGTGACAGCTGCCGCCCACCTCTGCCCGCGGAGCGCCTTGCGCAGGGACCCACACCTACCCGAGATCAGAGCGGGAACGGCGCCGAGCCCGGCCGCCTGGGCTCCCTGCGCTGCCCGGCCGGGGCCCCAGCAGCGCCCGGCGTCCGAGCGCATGAGAGGGAGCGAGGAGCGGGGGCCGAGGCCCGAGCCGCTCGCCTCCTCTCCCGGACGGCGGCAGCAGAGAGACCGGCCCGGGGGGAAGCAAGGAGGCAGCGAGGAGGCGGCGGCTCCACGCAAAGAGCCCGGACACAACCCCGGTCCAGCACCGCACTCGATCCGAGTAGGGAGGATAAGTCCCTACACCTCCCCCTTTCTTTTCAAACAAGGCCGTGGCAATGCGCATAAGACTTTGTCATAATATATAAACAAAACAAGGAGCAAAACAAGAAAAGCAATACAATCATTAATAGATACAATTTAGCATGTAATAGTGAAGTATACCAAGTTGGTTAACCAAAACTATTAAGCCAATCCCACGGAGGATTCTCTCCCTGGGTGAGGTTATACACATTATTCTATAATCAATAGTTGCTCGATTTTACAAAACTGCACAACGTATACTATCTACATCTTACAACTTAACTAATAATTACAAGTTTCTAATTAAAGTCAGGAAAGAGGAAGCGTAGATCCGGGATGGTATCGTCGTTTGCCGCTTCTATATCGGGATCGTGTGGTTGCTTATCACGTCGCTGGGTGAGCCACGGTCGAACCCACTTTGCAGGGATCCATCTGGGACCTGTAGTAGTAGAAATACAGGCATAGCCCCTTCCCCATGTTAATAAATCCACAGGACCTTGCCACTTTTGATCTGTATAATTAAACCATCGGACCTGTGGGCGGGGCAATTGGCAATCTTGGCCCATAGCACCAGCGATATGTCGCGTAACTGGTGGGACATTATGGGTTCCTACCTGTAACCAATTAAGCACGTATAGAGCCTTTGAAAGGCGAGCATGGGGCGTACGGGACAATGGATCAGCATCGGGGGCAACTCTCCCTTTTTGTTTTAACAAAAGAAGCTTTAATGAGGCATGAGAGCGTTCCACAATAGCTTGGCCGGTGGAATTGCCAGGGACACCGGTAACATGAGAAATTCCCCATAAGGAAAGAAAATGAGCTGTACGACGAGAAATATATCCAGCGCCATTGTCCGTTTTTATGGAAGCAGGAATGCCCATAACAGCAAAGTAGACCTGCCAATGTTTAATAACATCCCGAGAACCAGTACTGGCTAACGCTGTAGCCCACAAAAGTCCTGAAAAGGTGTCTACCGTGACGTGAATATATTTAAGGGAGCCAAACTCAGGAAAAAGGATAATATCTGTTTGCCAAATTTGTAAGGAGGACAAACCACGAGGGTTAACACCAGAGGCAAGGGAAGGGGGTACAACATAATGTTGACAACTAGGACATGAGGCCACAAGGGCACGAGTGGTAGCCAAAGGGAGCTTAAACTGTCGGGCTAAGGCACGGGCAGATTGGTGGAAAAAATCGTGCGAAAGGCGAGCCTGAGCAAAGGAGTCAGGGACATGAACTGAACCAACCAATTGGTCAACGATGGCGTTGCCCTGGGCAAGACCATCAACAATACCAGAATGACTGCGAATATGAGTAATAAAATAGGGGCAGGAACGGGCATCAAGTAAATGCCAAAGTCGCAAAAGGGCTTGCCACAGCACAGAATTAGACACTTGTCTCAGAAGAGAACGTTCCAAGCGACATGTCACACCCACAGCATAAAGAGAATCACTAACAATATTAAGAGGGGTGGTGGGCCACTTGACAAAGGCACGAATAATGGCTTGAAATTCCAAAACTTGGAGAGATCCCTCAGCTACGACCAGCTCGTGATGCCAAGCATCGGCCGTATGCCACAGAAGGCCGGCGCGGGCCATCTTGCCACTGGCATCAGTAAATACAGTAAGTCCTTGCACAGGGGAAGATTGTCGCATGACCACCTTTTCTAAGGGAATTGTTACTGACAAAAGGCGATGAGAGGGATAATGATTGGTAAGACGACCAGTATAACTTAACAAAGCAACAGCAAAAGAAACATCATTAGCAAGAATGTGGGAAAGTAACAAAGCATTAAAAGGCACATAAATAACATCAGGGTCAGCGCCCGTAATTGCAACAGTACGGGAACGGGCTGTCACAATAAGTGATGCAATGGCTTCCAATCGAGTGGTAACTGTTTTGGAAAATTGAGAAGATGGAAAAATCCATTCGAGTCCGACGAGAGGATCAGGTAAATCCGGGAGCCATTGAAAAAGTAGCGCCTCCAGGGAGGTATCTCTAGAAAGAATTGCTAGGGATACAGGTGAACCCGGGAGAACAAGGCCGGAATACCGAAGCGTGACCTTACTGGCAATAGTGCGAAGGCAACTTCATGTTGTGGTTGCAAGGAGCGAGGTTCAGCTGGATCACGGCCTCCTTTGAGAAGTTGAAGAAGAGGAGCAAGGTCCTCATTAGAAATGCCACAAAGCCCACGGACCCACTGTAGGTCTCCGACCAGGCGTTGGACGTCATGTAAATTGCGAACAGTAAGATTAATAGTTAATTTCTGAGGTCGCACAATAGAGTTAGTAATGCGCATGCCCAGATAAAAATAAGGCGCCTGTCGTTGAATTTTATCCGGGGCTATTGTGAGGCCAGCAGATTGTAACACAGAAGCAATTTCCAAGATGGCCGTTTCAGTATTAAGAGTTGCTCCAGCAAAAAGAATGTCATCCATGTAATGGTAGATAAGCCATTCGGGATGTGCATGACGGAGCGGCCGCAACGCCCAGGCCACATAAAGCTGGCAGATGGTGGGTGAGTTTTTCATGCCTTGGGGAAGCACTGTCCATTGATATCGTTGAGTGGGCTCGGCCTTGTTCACAGAAGGAACCGAGAAAGCAAATTTATCCTTATCATCAGGATGAAGAGGAATTGTAAAGAAACAATCCTTTAAATCAATGACAAGTAGAGGCCAATCACGTGGGAGCATCGTAGGGGTAGGCAAGCCTGGCTGAAGGGCTCCCATGTCTTTCATAACCGCATTTATTGCCCGCAGATCATGCAAGAGACGCCATTTTCCCGATTTTTTGGGAATAGTGAAAATTGGAGTGTTCCAGGGGCTTAAAGAAGGTTCGAGGTGGCCCTTTTCGAGCTGTTCTTGGACCAATTCTTGTACACGGGCGAGCTTGTAAGCTGGTAACGGCCATTGAGCGACCCACACCGGAGTAGAAGTTAACCATTCCAACTGTAGGATTGGCCGCCCCTCAATGGCCGCTAAGCAAAAGGGGAGTTTTGTAAAACAACCCCCCACTGACTTAAGCAATCACGGCCTAACAGCCAGATGGGAGCAGAAAGAACGTAAGTACGCACCTTTGCTGTTGTAGCAGGGTCCTCGTCATCACAGATTGTAATATAGTACGTACTGATGCGAGTGGGTTGGGTCCCTCCAATACCTCTAACCGAGGTCATAGCATCCTGCAGGGGCCAGGTATCAGGCCAAAATTGAATCGGAACAACAGTGACATCGGCCCCAGTGTCTAAAAGGGCTTCATGTCGGATCTGGCGGCCATCCGGGCCCTGTAGACGCACCATCCGTGAAGGTTTACGTTGGGTTACTGTCATGGCAAAGGCTACCTGTGGAGAATCTGTAGAGCCAAAACCATGGGACCCACGCTCTGTCAGTTTAGTTTTTGGAACGGAGCTTTGGAATGGAATTAACTGGGCAATACGAGTGCCAGCTGCAATATTGACTGGAGGGAAGAGGGCACGGACCATTATTCCAATATTCCCGGTATAATCTGCATCGATAAGACCAGGTAGCACAAAAAGCCCTTGCTTGGACATAGAAGAGCGGCCAATTAAGAGAGCACTAAGTCCGTACCCCAAGGGGCCATTTACTACCGATGGAACAATTTGTACTTTGTCATCTTCTAATGTTACATCTGCTGCGGTGGCCAAGTCCACTCCAGCACTTCCTCGGGTGGCTCCTGTAAGGTATTCCAAACAACCGGCTTGGGGTTGGGGGACTCTTGTGTCTTCGCGCCCCCCCGGCGGGCGCTCCGCGTCCCGTTTCCCTGAAGCGGTGTGCCATCCTTTTTAAAACGAGATCGACATTCAGACGCACGGTGTCCAAACTTATCACAGCGGTTACAAGTTCCTGCAAAAGTCTTTGTTGCATTTTCGGTTCCTGCCCGTACATTTTTACTTGGGCAGTCCTTTTTCATATGCCCCGGCTTTCCGCACGCAAAACAAACCCCTGACGGGCGGGAAGGCTTACTGGGCCTCACCAAAGGTCGTAGGGCCATTGCCAACGCTGATGCATGAGCCTTTGCATGTATTTCTGCTTTATCAGTTTCCTCGTACACCGACGCTCTGTTACAAGCTTCCACCATTTCTGTCAGGGAAGCAGTTTTTGGCAAGGTAGCCAAGATACGACAACAAACAGCATTGGCATTTTGTGTAGCAAGATCGAGCCCAACAGCTGTCTTCGCTTCGGCCGTCAAATTAGGGGAGCGGTCTATTGCTTCTCTAAGTCGATCAAGAAATGTTGAATAAGGCTCTGAGGGATCCTGGACAATTTTTGCGTACGGTGGGATCGGTTTACCCATTTGAGGTACATCCTTAAAAGCGGCCAAGGCCAATCCCTGCGACTGTTGTAAAATCCGAGGATCAAGACGAGCTTGTCGTTGCGGGTCCGCATAAACTCCAGTTCCCATAAGCATATCCTGAGTGGCATAACGCAGCGGATTGTCCTCAGACAAATCAATATTGCGTATGAGAGCCATCTCCACACACTTTGACCAATTATCCTTCCACAATAGCCTTTGAGTGGGTGTTAGAAGCATGTCAGCAAACTTTAACGAATCATAAGGGCACATAGCTTGTCCGATGAACACCTGCTCTATGAGGGACTGTACATATGGATTATTCATGCCGTAGGACATTATTGATTTTTGTGCCTCACGGACAAGTTTCCAGTCCAATGGTGCCCACTGTCGCCTAGCAGGGTTATTCGGGTCTGGTGTAATAACCGGGAAGGCATTAGGTAAGAATTCTCCTTCTATGTGGGCTTCCTTGATAAGCCCATGCCACCGCCGCACCGGATCCGGAGACCCTGGACCCACATCATCAGAAGAATATGTTGGTGGCTTATTAATAAAGGGATGGCCAAGTTCCCGCGGTTTGCCCACAAAGGGGTTATCCCGCTCAGTACATTCCACATTACACCCCCAACGCCCGCAGCGACGACAGGGGGTGACAACATCACTCGAGGGTGGGGTTTTATTGGGCGGTTTAGTCTTATAGGCTCTCTGAAAATTAGACAAACCCGGCTCAGACATTTCGTGCAGAGTCTTTAATGTACGAGATTGCGGAGGATGGTCCTCCCCGACCATCTGGGACAATTTATTTAACATTTCTTGCAATTGATAACCCTGCCTTCTGATCTCCTCCTGGAATTCAACTGTCCCTGCATTGATGGCTTCCATTTTTTCCAAGGATTCATCTGAATCCTGAGGGAGCGGGACAGTGCTAGGATCGACTTCAGGCGCACTGGGGGCTAGAGGAATTACAGTCTCTTCTCCCCCAAAGAACTCTCGGGCGCCAACCGGCAACACACAGGGCGGCTCCTCTTTCCGCCGAAAAATATTATTAACCGCCGCCTGCACTTCTGCCTCCGCGGCGAGTGTCTCTACAACCCTTTTTGTTTTGCGCCATGTTTGGCTCAGGGATGGGGCTTCTTTGTCGCCATGCGAGACAGACTCCCATAGTTCAGATCCCACTTGTTCCCAAACGGCTGTATCCAAAACAGTACTTGGGGTAATAAAAAACCCGCGCCTTTGCCCCCACTTCAACAACTGGGACAGCGCGTCGGAGGGAATCTTTTCTCCCTGCTTCTCAGCAGTGCATAACAAAAAGTCATGCACCGTTTTTTCCTCCGCTGACAAAGCGGAACCCATATTTCTTTTTATAATATGCGCGGCCGCTCACCTGTGAGCTCACAACCGTCTCTCTCGGACGACCAGGAGCCGATCTTCCTTCGGTACCTCCTGCCGCGGCCGCTACCTCCGCTTCTCTTCTCTCGAGTGCGCCGACCAGGTCCTGCCGGATCGGATCACGTCGGGGTCACCAATTGTGGTATCTCATGCGGAGCGAAGAAAATTCACACAGTCAACACAGCTGGAAACAAGTCAGGAATCAATTTATTCTTTTCCACCACCTCCTTATATAGTTAAGTCTGGTTACATAAGAACCAATCATGTGGGCTAACATCGTACATGCTAGCAATCTAATTGGACAAGAAGAAAAAATCACGCGCTTACCATGCCTCTAATCACGCGATTGGCCAACCGCAACAACGCAATCCCCGACCACACAAAGAAGGATCTACAGCCTCCTCCCCTCTCCTCTCCTGAACCAATCGCTCCATGTGGAACACAGAGAACAAGCGGCTCGGACCAGCCCCCCCAGCCACAGCCACAGGACTCCAGCTGAGGAGGCAACGGACACTTACATGTGACAGCTGCCGCCCACCTCTGCCCGCGGAGCGCCTTGCGCAGGGACCCACACCTACCCGAGATCAGAGCGGGAGCGGCGCCGAGCCCGGCCGCCTGGGCTCCCTGCGCTGCCCGGCCGGGGCCCCAGCAGCGCCCGGCGTCCGAGCGCATGAGAGGGAGCGAGGAGCGGGGGCCGCGGCCCGAGCCGCTCGCCTCCTCTCCCGGATGGCGGCAGCAGAGAGACCGGCCCGGGGGGAAGCAAGGAGGCAGCGAGGAGGCGGCGGCTCCACGCAAAGAGCCCGGACACAACCCCGGTCCAGCACTGCACTCGATCCGAGTAGGGAGGATAAGTCCCTACACCTCCCCCTTTCTTTTCAAACAAGGCCGTGGCAATGCGCATAAGACTTTGTCATAATATATAAACAAAACAAGGAGCAAAACAAGAAAAGCAATACAATCATTAATAGATACAATTTAGCATGTAATAGTGAAGTATACCAAGTTGGTTAACCAAAACTATTAAGCCAATCCCACGGAGGATTCTCTCCCTGGGTGAGGTTATACACATTATTCTATAATCAATAGTTGCTCGATTTTACAAAACTGCACAACGTATACTATCTACATCTTACAACTTAACTAATAATTACAAGTTTCTAATTAAAGTCAGGAAAGAGGAAGCGTAGATCCGGGATGGTATCGTCGTTTGCCGCTTCTATATCGGGATCGTGTGGTTGCTTATCATGTCGCTGGGTGAGCCACGGTTGAACCCACTTCGCAGGGATCCATCTGGGACCTGTAGTAGTAGAAATACAGGCATAGCCCCTTCCCCATGTTAATAAATCCACAGGACCTTGCCACTTTTGATCTGTATAATTAAACCATCGGACCTGTGGGCGGGGCAATTGGCAATCTTGGCCCATAGCACCAGCGATATGTCGCGTAACTGGTGGGACATTATGGGTTCCTACCTGTAACCAATTAAGCACGTATAGAGCCTTTGAAAGGCGAGCATGGGGCGTACGGGACAATGGATCAGCATCGGGGGCAGAAAAGTAACTACAACCACGCTGCCAAACCTGCAGTCATTGGATTCTCCAGAGGTACAAGCCAAGAAGGGTAGGGGGAATTTCTCCCATGCACAAGTTTTAGCTGGTTTAAGGTTTCATGCTGACTAAGCTCTGAGGAGGCAATCTTTGTCTACTGGGATAAGTCCACCTACCAACAAAAGGCACAGAAGCTAACACTCCTTGTAGAACTCCTATAAGAAGCAAACAAAGAGCCCATTAGTATTGTTGAATTCCCATCTCTCTGATTACCACCTCACACACCATCCAGCCCATCAAAAATTCAGGCATCCTCACCTGTCCACCTGATTAGTTCAACACCCTGTTTGAACTCCCTTAGCTCTCCCTTGCATCAAGTTTAAATTTCTCTTCCTCACCCATAACTCCACTCTGGCCAACTCCTAGAAGAGTTTCAGGATCCCAGTTCAAGAAACTCCATGTGGAGTTGGGTTGCAATGGTGGATGGAGCCCATAAGAAGTCACAGCTCAGACTACACTGCCAGTTCTGCAATTGCTGGATCTCGCTAGTGAATGGTTATTCCTATTCATGTTCCAATGCTCTGTGCTTCAGGGTATAACTGCTTGGGACTGGGGCATGCTAAGGAGACACCCAGAACCCCCTTTAGAACAATAGACACCTGTTCTGGACACTTGGTGTATCTAAGGAAATGTCTTCCATTGAATACAGCAAGCTGTGTGCAAAGTAGAAGTTAACAAATTCAATTTTGGGATTAGGGCTGGTGATGAGGGCTGGGAAGGAAGCCTGAACTTCATGACTTCACAGTAGACTTGGTTACAAATTTCCTAACAGCACATTCTGCATCAGAAATGGCCATTTAGTCAAAATTTATACTTTCCATGCGAACATGTTGATTTTTGACAAATTGGAACTTATCAATTTTAGTTGAAATTTGGAACATATGCTTTTGATGACATTTCTTTTTGGTGAAAAGATAATTGAAACAAAGTGTTTTGATAGGTCAAAATGTACCTTATCAGAATGGAGTGTTTCAGTTTTAGCCCTCAATATTTATTTTATATAGGATATAAAGTCACATTTTTTAAAAGTCCAAACCAAAACAAATCATGTCCACTTTATCAAAAGGGAAAGCTTTGATTGATATGAAAATACTTTTTCCAAACATTTTGAAATTGTTTGGTTTCATTCTGATTAAATTTTGAAATGTCAGAATTTTCCTTCTGCAAAAGTTTTAACCAGCTGGACTTCACAGGGACATCTTTGGAATGCCTTCTGCTTGCAAACCTCCCACCACAGGGAGATCAGAAAAAAACATTTGGGCTCGTCTCCTGGCTCCCCACTGACTCCCTGTCTGGCCCTTGGGTAGTCAGTTAGGGTCAGATTTTTAGAGGTATTTAGGTACCTAGTGATATTTTCAGAAGTACCTAGTTGCTTCAAAATCATGGGTTTCAATGTAAGATAATCACCTAGATGCTTTTGAAAATCCCATTTGGTGCCAAAATATCTTTAAAAATCTGGACCGTAGGCTGAGATTTAGAACAAATACTAAGGGAGTTAGGTACCCATGGAGGTCAGTGGCATTTGGGCACCTAACTCTCTTTATCTTGTTTGAAAATCACATCCAAATGACTTAAGGTGAAGACTTTCAAAGGCACCAATGGGAACTGGACACTTGGCCAGGATTTTTAAGGTATTGATATGCCTAAATTTGAAAATAGGTGCCTAGTGTGATTTAAACAATTAAATTAATTAATGTTAATTAGACTTCATTGTTGTTGGCAGTATTGTTATATCCGCACTGGACCCAGGATATGAGAGAGACTAGGTGGGCGAGATAGTATCTGAAGGAGAGCAGGTCTCTTTCATTACTATTCATAACTTCTCAGGCCAGAAGGATCATTGTGATCACCTGTTCTGACCTCCAGTATAATACAGGCCATAAGAGAACTTTGGGAATCATCTGGGATTTGCTCCCCATGTAGTTACTTATAGATATTTATAACAGTACAACAAGATCCAATGGGTGGACATAGAAGCTAGACAAATTCACATTGGAAATAAGGAATACATATATATATATATATATATATATATAAATTTTTAAATCAAGATTGGATTTTTTTTTCTAAAAAGAACTGCTCTAGTAATTATTTTAGGGACCTTCTTTTGCCTTTGTTATACTGGAGATCAGACTACTGGGGCTCAATGGTCCCTTCTGGACTTGTAGTCTATGACTTTCTTGTAGATATTTATTTCTGCCTTTTTTTTTGTTTAGCTTATATCTCAATGAAAATGGTTTAAGCTAATGTGAGAAAACCACACTTACACCAGAACAAGAGTGTCCACATGAGGGTTATTCTGGTATACCTATAGCTGGGTAACGGGTAAAATTTCCCATGTAGAGAAGGTCACATATGAGCTTTCAGGGCGATTTTGTTCCGAGCAAGCATTTGTCAAACAGAAACTATGAGTGTTAACATTCATTACAAAGGGGGAATGAGACCCATGAAAATCACATATGTCATTAATGGATATGGCTTGATTCCCCTCTGGCTTGATCTAAGCTTATAAAGCATACCTATGTTGGTCCTGGGAGTGAAAAAACACACATTTCGCTATGCCATCTCCACTCTGCCCCCTCAAAAAAACCTCAGTGTAGAAGCAGTTATGAAGATGGAAGAGTGCTTTTGTCAATGTAGCTAATGTTGTTGGGGGAACTATTAATCATACAATGGCAGAAAAACTCCTTCTGTCAGTGTATGCTGTGTCCACACTGTGGGGGGCGGGGAGGCTGTAGTGAAGACATAGCCTCTCAGAGAGGTGCAGATCAGAACTATCTCTCTTCACGTCGTTGGAGTCATGTCAAGATAAAGTCAAGATGAGTTCTTAAAAAAACAGCCCATGATTCCAGAAATACAATAACCCACCTGCTTTACCTACTGCATACCGATGTTCTCTTAGTTTTCGGAATTTTTCCTTAAGGTGGTCTTGCCAATGGAAAACAGAACACGTGTTATAAGTCTTTTCTCACAGCTATGGATACTAACCATAGGAAATCACATTTGGGTTACAAAATGTAAAGCTGATTTCGTTATGATTTGAACTGGTGTAACTCAGAAGGAGAGTGGGTAAGAAAACACAATTTCTAACCTCTGGGATTTGTTTTCATCTCAAATTGGTTTAGAAAAGTCAAAACATCTAAATATCTTGAAGAAGTGAAATTGTGAAATATTTCAATTCAGAATTATCAAAATGACCCTATTAAAATATTTTCTTTCAACAACAGTGAACCATTATAAGCTAATAGAAAATGCTATACATATATAATACAAAATATAAGGTAATATATGATATTTTTAGCTACCTAGCTAAAAAAATAAATAAAAGTTAAAAGCAAATGAAAAGATAAAGTTGAATAAAATGATAAGGTCAGAACAAAATACTCTATTTTGGTTTTTGAAGCATTTTGAATATTTTCCATCAAAAATTATCTCGGAATTGACACATTCCCACAAAATTTTTTAATATGATTTTCTGGTGGAAAACTGTTTAGTCAAAACGTTTGATGTGGCTGTATTCAGAAGTAACTCCGCTGACTTCACTGGCAGAATTTGCCCTAAAGCTAAATCTTTGCAAAATCAGATTGAAGTTTGAAATCAGGATTTGATCTAAACTGAGAGTTTCAAGGATGCCTAAAGGAGTTGAATTTCATAATGTCATGGATTCGTATAGTTTGAGATCAAGAGGCCATGAAATTTCACATAGAAATTTCAGTTAAAGTAAGGCACTGCTCAGGAGACTGAGCTGTTATGTGCCACAGGTAGAGAACAGGAAAGATTGAGGCACACCTGAAGCAGAGGCCCTGGCAATGGCAGGGAATGATTAGGTGAGATGTGTTCATATAACCTCAGCAGGCGACCCACACCCCATGTTGCTGAGAAATGTTAAGAAAACCCCATGGGGCCTGCCAGTGTAACCTGGGGGGAAATTCCTTCCTGACCCCAAATCTGGTGATCAGTTGGACTCTGAACACGACTCACCAACCAGGCATTTAAAAAGAGGATTCTCAGTACCACATCAGAGCATTGACCTACCCAACCTGTATCCCATCTTTAGCGGTGGGAAAATAAATAAATAAATAAATAATAAAACTGATTACAATTGTTCATAAGGGAAGAAATTCCTTCCTGATTGCTGCCAGTGGCTGGCTGAAGCCCCGAAGCATGAGATTAGATGATGAGATTATCAACGTTAATGGAAATTAGGATCCAAATCCCCTCATCAATTAAGAAAATCTCAGCCCTAGCTATAATAATCTGGAAATTATCTGGAATGCTGGAGATTATGAAAGGAAAAAATGAAAGTCGGGTGCTCGGTCTTCCTTTGGCACCCTTGAAAATCCAACCCACCCACAACTGGCAGACACCTATGAGCTACTTTAGGCTACTGCTAATACAGTGGCTGTTTGACACACGACAGTATCATTGTGATAAAGAGTCGGGCACTGGAATCATTGCTATAGAATGGAGTGGTGATGCCTCCATTGGGGACCTGTTCCGATTCCACTGATGACCCTACCTTCAACACACAGAAATGTCAGTACCTATTAAATATTTCTTGTTTGCATCCACACTTCCAAGGGCGCTTCCCCATAAGCCTGAAAACAAGAAGGAAAAGACCTTATTTACCATAGCGCAGCTAAGAAAGCATCAAGGCCTTTCCCTTCAATATAATGTAAGGAGTTGCCTGGATAGGAGCCCCATTAGCAGAAAAGTCAATGAGGCACTCGCAGGCCAGTCTCTCATAAGTTATGTGTTTTTGCAACTTTGTTCACATATTGATCCATAACTGAAAAAGTTTATTGTGAGTAGAGGTGGTCAAAAATTTCAAATGTAATATTCTTCAAATCAGCAAACATTCTTTTGTCAAAATTTGAACTTTCTATGTGAATTTGTTGATTTTTAACAAAATTTCATTTAAAAAATAAATGTGAAATGAGGCAGGTTGACCTTATCAAAACAGAACATTTCAATGTTTCATTTTGAAATAATCTTTCATTTCCAAACTAATTGGATTGTATAATACAATGTAAATGAAACTATAACAGACAACATTTAAAGAGTAGAAAAAGGAAGGCAACATTTTGATTTTTTTTACAGAAATGGAACATTTCGATTGACCTGAAATGGAAATCATTTTGTGGGAAAGGTTGAAACTATGTGTTTTAGTCCTGATTCGGAATAGAAACTAATGTTCAGATTTCCTGTGGAATGGTAATGCCAACATTTGACCAATCCTAATTATGAGTATTGGTATTTGCAGTATCACACTGCCTAGGTGACCCAGCCATGAAGCAGGACCCCATTGTGCTAGGCGCTGGACAGACACAAGACAGAAAGACAGTCCCTGCCCAGAGCATTTGATAATTTTTGGAACATTCCTGCCCAGTAGTGAGTTGAGAGCTAGGTGAGACAGGGCAGCCTCAAGAGGCAGTGGTGGTCTTGACAGTGGGTGTATTAAATCCTGCTAGGCTTACTGTTATTTCAGGATCATAGAAATGTAGGGCTGGAAGAAACCTTGAGTTGTCATCTAGTCCATCCTCCCTCACTGAGGCATGACCGAGTAAATCTGGACTATTCCTAACAGATGTTTGTCCAACTTCTTTAAAAACCTCCAGTGACGGGGGCTCCACAACCGCCCTTGGAAACCTGTTCCAGAGCTTCACTATCCTTAGAGTTAGAATCTTTGTTGTTTGTTTTTTTGTCTGTTTGTTTTCTAAGAATAATTAATTGCTGGATTTGTCTTCCATTAGGAGATGCATTTTGAAGTACTGTCAAAAGTACCCAGAATCTAGGATGGGCTGTGTTTGATTGGTGTAGTACAAATTTGTATGAATGAATGAATGAAGCTGGAATTTTCAAAGTGAATAAGGGAGGTGATTTTAAAATGTACCTAGCTGACTTAGAAGCACACATCACCCATTGACTTCAAATGATCCTTATACTCCTAAAACACTTACCTCCTTTCAGCAAATCACAAATTCAAAGCCCGTGGAATTTGTCTAGGAGTTGGGTACATAACTATCCTTTCTCCCTTTGAAAATTCCCCTTCCCCTCAACACAATTGCCTAATCCTTTTAAACCTTTTGGAAATTCCCAATCCAAATAAATAAATATAAAAGTCCAAGACATGCAAACACTGGATATTAACTAATAGGAAGGTGAATGTTCCTCGCTGGGATTTTCAAAGGAAACTGTGGGAGTTAGGTGTCCAAATTCTAGTGGAATTCAATGCAAGTTGGGCTTCCTAATTATCCTAGGGATCTTAGAAAATCCCAGCTCTAGTGACAGGACAGTAGCTTAGACATAGGAGACCTGACTTCTATTCCTTTACCTTCCATTCCCAAACTTTATGACCTTAGAAAAGCCATTTCCCCTCTCGATGACTCAGTCTCCTTCTCTGTAAAGTGGGTATGTTGATGCTCACCAAACTTTTGAAAAGCGTGTTTAGATCTGTGGATGGGATACATTATCTATACAAAAACTAACCATGTTTCAGGAGGAGCTAAGTGGGTTGAAGAAAAGATGAGCTAAGAGTGAGCAAAGGCAGTTACATGTGAGTGAATGTCATGAGTGAGGTGGAAATAGGGGTGAGAGTACAGAAAGAAGATGGAAGGGAAGAAAAGATGGGTAGATACAAGCAGCTAGGAAGAGAGCTCTGTGACTGGGATGAGACCTACAGGGTTGAAACATTCCAAATAGGTCTATAATATGCTGCATTCGAATAACAGGGTGTTATATTTTTAAGAGGGACCCCTGGATATTGAACCCAGCCCTTGCTACTGCCAACTCCACCTGGCAGAAGGGTTACATACATATCTGTCAATCAGCTAAGAAGAAGGGGCTTCAAAGCTTACCTTGCAGGTAGCAGATATTTTTCTCATCCCTCTTTTGCGAATTCCCATCCTTGATTTTCTTTCCCAAGTCTTCGGTGCACACAAATGCCCCCAGGCTGGGAAAGCCAGATTCATGGGGGGTGAATTCAAACCAGGTTCCTGTGAAATATAGATAGAGCCAGTTCCTTGTTGTCCCTTTCTTGGCTGATAGCAATAATTTCTCAATCCCCACGCCCTCAATTTGTTTGCTCCACCAGTGAATCTCACCTAATTTTGCAGTCTGTACCTTCATCCACAGTAATTTTCATGCCATTTTTATAGTGACCTCCTCTATCAGGTGTTTCCCTCCTAAGTCAGCATGTGCTGTCCTTGGATATCCCAGAATTCCTCTTGTGACAACCACAGCCCCTCTCCACCCACCCTCCAACCACCCATCCCTAACTTGGACCAAAGGTATAAAGGAAAAATGAGTCAAATCTAAAGTAATAAATTTAACTGTAGAGCTAAACAAAAAGGCAAACAATTTCACAACATTTTCTGAAGTTTTCCAGGTTCTTTTCATTTTCAAAACTGATCCTTTTTAAAATGTATTGAGCAATCTATCACAAACTTTTTTGATAGACATTTGTATTGAAAAAGTTTTCAAAGTCACTACTGAAACAATTATGGGATTTTTTCATTTATTGACAAACCTAAGCTTTTTTTGGAAAATGAACATCAATAACCATTTTGGTAAAGTCGTTGATAAAAAATCAATTGAAAAATAGAGAGAGTGAGAGAGAGACAGAGTTGACAGGTTTATGCAAAAAAAACCAAAAAAAAAACATTTTTTTTTTACCTGGGCTGTTTTCACCTGCTTTACCCAATTGGTTTGCTTCTATTGCCGCATAGACTGGGTAAGGATTTTTCCCATTTTTGGAGGAATCATCATGTTCAGATAGTTTAGTCTCATCATACTGCAAAGGTAAGAACTGATTAGCGCAGAAAGACACAAGTTTTGGTGATGTTCCCAGCAATTTGTCCCTGACTAATTAATTCAGGCCAGGAATTACAAAGACCATTTTTGTTGAGACCATCATCATCTTTGTCATTGTTCCCTCATTCTAGTGTGCACTGTACGGACAAACAACTGAGTATTTACAGTCCATGGTGGAGACTTTCAAATGGGCCTAAAGGAATTAGGCACAGATTAAAAAAAATATTTAGGCACCTAAAGATGCAGATTAAC
Organism: Gopherus evgoodei; assembly: GCF_007399415.2. Lineage (NCBI taxonomy): Eukaryota > Metazoa > Chordata > Testudines > Testudinidae > Gopherus > Gopherus evgoodei. The sequence continues at coordinate 1,627,879 of NW_022060066.1, read as the reverse complement.
ACATAAAGGGCTTTTCAAAAGCAACTAAGCAAGGTAAGAGCCTTAGGATATATCTATCTTGGAGAAGGAAGGTCAGATTACCAGCTCGAGGAGACATAGCCGCATTAGCACAGTATGAATATTGGTGTGCTGCAGCGGCAGGAGCAGAGGGAGGGGTAACCCCACTGAGTCGTACCTAGGTCTCCATCAGAACTCACGTGGGTGTGTCTCCTCCAGCTGGGAATTACACTTCCAGCTCTAGTGGAGACAGAGCCTCAGTTCCATCAAAATTAATAGCAATTAGGGAGCAGCAAAGCCAGGCAAAAAGCTTTTAGTGAATAGTAAATTCAATGAAAAATGCATTTTAAGAGCATTGAAATTATTTGTGAATTCAGGTCAAATTTGGTGAATTCTTTCATCTGAGAAAAAAATTGATAAAAGTTTAAATTGTTTATTTCAGCTGCTTTGAAATGAAATATTTTAACTTTTTTTTGTTTTGAAATGGTATTTCATTTGAAAAAAGTAAAAAACAAAAACAAAAAACCAAAAACAAATAAAACCTTAAAAATGAACTGAAACCTACCAAAAATAGTTTTGGATTGAACAATCTTTTAGAGAAACATCCAAAACTTATTTAAAAATTATCAGCAATGAAGAATCTACCGCAAGCCTTGATAAATTGTATCAATAGTTAATTACTCTCACTGTCAAAAATACGCAAATATACACCTTCTTTCTAGTCTGAATTTCTCTCACTTCAACTTCCAGCCAATCATGTTAAACCTTTTCTGTGCTAGATTAAAGAGCCCATTATTAAAAATTCAAGACCATGATTGAAATTTTCATACTTTTGAGCTCCCTGTTATCAATTCATATTCTGGAGAGTGGAGGATTTTGGAATCAGATGCTAGGTTGAGATTTTCAAAACAACCTCAGTGATTTGGAGGCCAAATTCCCACTAATTTTAAGATAAAAGGGGTATCCAAAACCCTTAAACAGCCTTGAAGTCCTCACTTTAGAAATGTTCAGATACCACAGTGGTCTTTGAGAGCTCATAGTAAGAGGCTGAAATATATAAAGTTGTCAAAGGGTTTAGATAGCTTTAAAATATTTCAGAGTGGTAGCCGGGTTAGTCTGTATCAGCAAAAAGAACGAGGAGTACTTGTGGCATCTTAGAGACTAATACATTTATTTGGGCATAAGCTTTTGTGGGCTATGTCATAAACAGATAGTTAAGGATTAATGTCTCTTTTACCTGTAAAGGGTTAAGAAGTTCACCTAGCCTAGATGACACCTGACCAGAGGAACCAATGGGGGAACAAGATGTTTCAAAAGCAAGGAACCAGCCTCTTATTAGAGTGGTAAGTTTTAGAAAGGAATAAATAGGTGTATGTTTATTTCTTTGTAACCTGTCTTGTGCAATTAGAGGAAGAATCAAACTGGGTATTTGGGTATTTTTTTTTGGTGTAACTAAGGTTTTGCCCAGGGGAACATCCTCTGTGTTTGGAATCTGTTGTCTGTGAGAGTAGCTGATATGCTAATCTCTCCTAGAGGGTTTTCTTTTACCTTTCTTTTCTTTAATTAAAAGACTTCTTTAAATAACCTGATTGATTTTGCCTTGTTTTTAGATCCAAGGGAGTTGGATCTGGATCCACCAGGAGTTGGTGGGAGAAAGGAGAGGGGATGGTTAATTTCTCCTTGTTTTAAGATCCAAGGGGTTTGGATCTGTGTTCACCAGGAAATTGTTGAAGTCTCTCAAGGCTACCCAGGGAAGGAAAGTAGTGCTTGGGAGTGCTGGCAGCCAGACCAGATCTAAGCTGTTAACTGAGTTTAGAGCTTCTCATGCAGGTCCCCCACATCTTACCCTAAAGTTCAGAGTGGGGAAGGAACCTTGACAGGCTAAAACCCACTTCATTGGATGCATTCAGTGGAAAATACAGTAGGAAGATATATATACAAAGAGAACATGGAAAAATGTTACAATTCTGCAGTTTCTGTTTGGAGGTTGTTGTTTTTTTTCCCTTGGAGAATTGCAACTTTTATGTTGTAATTGAGTGACCAGGGAGGTTGAAGTGTTCTCTGACTGGTTTTTGAATGTTATAATTCTTGACACCTGATTTGTGTCCATTTATTCTTTTGTGTAGAGACTGTCTGGTTTGGCCAGTGTACATGGCAGAGGGGCATTGCTGGCATATCATGGCATATATCACAGTGGTAGATGTGCAGGTGAACGAGCCTCTGATAGTGTGGCTGATGTGATTAGATCCTATGATGGTCCCTTGAATAGATATGTGGACAGAGATGGCAACAGACTTTGTTGCAAGGATAGTTCCTGGGTTAGTGTTTTTGTTGTGTGGTGTGTTGTTGCTGGTAAGTATTTTCTTCAGGTTTGGGGGCTGTCTGTAAGTGAGGACAGGTCTGTCTCCCAAGATCTGTGAGAGTGAGAGATCATCCTTCAGGATAGGTTGTAGATCCTTGATGATGTGCTAGAAAGGTTTAGTTGGGGCCTGAAGGTGATGGCTTGTGGCCTTCTGTTACTTTCTTTGTTGGGTTTGTCCTGCAGTAGGTGACTTCTAGGTATTCTTCAGATTCTGATAAGCTGAATAACTGAAAAATTTGAATTAATTTGCAAACTGGACACCATTAAATTAGACTTGATTAAAGGCTGGAAGAGGATGGGTCATTACACAAAGTAAAAATTATTTTCCTATGCTAATTTTTCCCCTACTATTACTCACACCTTCTTGTCAACTGTTGGAAATGGGCCATCCTGATTATTACTACAAAAGTTTTTTTTTTCTCCTACTGATAATGGCCCACCTTAATTGATTAGGCTTATTATAGTTGGTATGGCAACACCCATTTTTTCATGTTTTCTGTGTATGTACATCTTCCTACTGTATTTTCCACTGCATGCATCCAATGAAGTGGGTTTTAGCCCACAAAAGCGTATGCCCAAATACATTTGTTAGTTTCTAAGGTGCCACAAGTACTTCTCATTCTTTAAAATATTAGCAGGAGTTAATATGCTTCCACTCTTTTGCTCCTGAATCCCAAGTACTCGGAGAGAGTGTGTGTGTGTGTGAGAGAGAGAGAGAAAGAAACAAAAACAAAGGAATATATTAAGTAAATCCAGTGATTTTTTTCACTGGAACCACTCTGGATTTACACAGCAACTCACCAGCTTCAATGCAGGATAGACAAAGAAAGAAGCCCAGACATCAGTCAGAGAGAAGAGTTCATCTTCAGCCGCCTGTGTCGCAATAGTAAATTCCTCTTGAATATGGCATGGAGGTTTGGAAAGTGTATCACACAGGCGTGCTTCCAAGACCTGCACTTTCTCTGTCCTGTCCTTCTCTTGGTAGAGGAAAGACATGCACCTTTCAATGAACCAGAACAGATATGGCTGAGACTGAGGGAATAGGATGGGGAGTTCCCCCTGTCATAAACAGATAGCTAAGGGTTAATGTCTCTTTCACCTGAAGCACCTGACCAGAGGACCAATCAGGAAACCAAATTTTTTTTCAACTCTGGGTGGAGGGAAGTTTGTGTCTGAGTCTTTGTTTTCTGTCTGCCTGCTTTCTCTGAGCTTTGGAGAAGTAGTTTCTGTTTTCTAATCTTCTGTTTCTAAGTGTAAGGACAAAGAGATCAGATAGTAAGTTATATGGTTTCTTTTCTTTGGGATTTGCATGAATATAAGTGCTGGAGTGCTTTGATTTGTATTTTTTTTTAATAAGGCTGTTTATTCATATTTCTTCTAAGCAATTGACCCTGTATTTTGTCACCTTAATACAGAGAGACCATTTGTATGTATTTTCTTTCTTTTTATATAAAGCTTTCTTTTTGAGACCCGTTGGAGTTTTCTTTTCTGGGAAATTTCAGGGAAATTGAGTCTGTACTCACCAGGGAATTGGTGGGAGGAAGAAATCAGGGGGAGATCTGTGTGTGTTGGATTTGCTAGCCTGATTTTGCATTCCCTCTGGGTGAAGAGGAAAGTGCTTTTGTCTCCAGGACTGGGAACAGAGAGGGGGAGTCACTCTGTTTGGATTCACAGAGCTTGTGTCTGTGTATCTCTCCAGGAGCACCTGGAGGGGGGAAGGGAAAAAGGATTATTTCCCTTTGTTGTGAGACTCAAGGGATTTGGGTCTTGGGGTCCCCAGGGAAGGTTTTTCAGGGGGACCAGAGTGCCCCAAAACACTCTAATTTTTTGGGTGGTTGCAGCAAGTACCAGGTCCAAGCTGGTAACTAAGCTTGGAGGTTTTCATGCTAACCCCCATATTTTGGACGCTAAGGTCCAAATCTGGGACTAAGTTATGACACCCCCACCCCCTTTTAATCTTCACACCTTTTATTTTTCATGCCAGGTATTCTAATTATCATCCTGGCGTTGTAACAAATCTGTGACTTAACAAGAACTTCATCCACGGCTGTCTGTCACCATGTCCACTGGGAAATTTATGGCAATAACAGGGATAGAGCTAAGATTGTCTGCTGAAAGCCAAGATCCCTGCCACTCTGAGCTATGGAGAAACTCCATTATCTGCTTCTCCAGAACCTGTGATCCAGCTAAGCAAATCTGATTTGACCTAACAGAGAGCAGTGGTGAGTGCACTAATCCGGCCATAATAGGTATAATGAGATCCCAGGGCCCTTCTTGAGCCAATAGGGAAACTACATGGCACTACAGAGTGTATGACATGGAGAGAAGCAATTAAGATCTCAGCCAGAAAAGGACAATGGTAACACACACACACACACACACACACACACACACACACACACACACACACACACACTGGCCATTTCACTAGGCCACCCTCACTCATCTGTCCCATTTTCTGCCCTCCTCACTTACCTCGATGGGGTGACTCTCAGAACAAGGTGCTACACAGCAGGCATAGAAACTGATTCTGGCCCTGGTTGATCAGCTAGAAGTGTCAGAAGATTTTTCTTTCCCATCTCATCCTCCATGGTCAACTCCACTCTTCTTCCTTCCTCCCAAGCCCCAATGCAGGAGATCTGTTTCACTCTTCCCTGTCCTTTCCTCTGTGTATTCCCCGTCTCTTGGTAAACCTCAATGAACCCCAAACCCTTAATACCTCCCCCCCCACAGATTGCTCTTTTCTCACTGTTCCCACTGCTGGAAGCCTAACCTCTGTCACCTTGGTTGCTGTAAACATTGCTTCTCTAGTCTCCACTGAGCTTCTCCAGCTCTTGAGTCTGCCCAGAATGTCCCTGCATCTTCTAACCATGTCATCCAGCACCTTGAGTCCCTAGGATCAGATCTTCATGCCTGGCCAGGAGGCAGATGCCCAGTGAGCAGGCACTGGGTTAAGGATCAAGACACCTGCGTTCTAGCCCCAGCTCTGCCACTGACCTGCTGTGTGACCTTGCGTGTGTCACTTTACCTCTGTTTCATTCCTCACCCATTTCCTGCCTACTTAAAGGTGGGATTTCCAAAAGTGACTTACGAACACAAATCCCATTGCAAATCAAAGGGTGAGTCATTGAGGGTGTGTCTGCGCTGCACTCAGAGGTGCGACAGCAGCATGTGTAGACAGACCTTTGCTAGCTTTGATCAAGCTAGCTCAAGTGCCAACTGCAGTGAAGCTGCAGCAGCATGGATGTCATGTGGGTGAGATGCATGGGTACGTACTCAGGGTTCAAAGCAGGCTGGTACAGCCCGTGTTGTAGCACCAGAGCTTCACTGATATTGGTTCCCAAGCTAGCAAGGTTAAAGCTAGCTCAGGTATGTCTATGCTTGTTACATCATGCCCCCTGATTGCAGTGCAGGCATACACCTAGGTGCTTCTTAAAATCTCACTCATAATGCCTTCAAAATGTACCTAATTGATAATAAGAATGCCCCAGTGACTACGAGCTGGGAAAAATTGGAATATTTTCCCTTCTAGTGACATGCACTTACCAGGTGGAACCCGATACCCCACACAGGTACATGACAGCGTCCAACAGGTCCTGATTCTTCAGCTCCACCAAGGTTCCCAGAAGGGCTATCATGGCCCGCAGACCTCCGCCTGATCCTAGGACACCAATATTGGGCATGTTATCCTGGGGGAGAGAAAAGAGGAAATGGCAAATGAACTAGGAATGATGAGTGATCTCTGTTATGCAGCTCTTGGTACAGGTCCATTCAAGAAATTCAGAGAGAAAGCCTCCAGTTCCAAGGCTGGTTTGCCTGATGTTAGGAAGCATCCTTATCGGGCGCCCAATGACCTGAGTCCCATCCTGAGCCAAGAGCAAATGCATCTTATCTTCATTTTCAGTCATAATCACACAGTAGCAGCACAGTAATCCCTTAGGCTCTTTGAACCTCTGGGCCTTTTTGCTTAAAATCCTATGCACCAACATACAGACCAGGACCAGAATTTTCAAAGAGATGCAGGCAAGGGCCTAGAGGGCATTTCAAAAGCACCTAGGCAATTTAGGTGGCTAACTCTATTTAATTTCCATTGGACTTGAAATAGGGCTTTAACTTACTAGTGCTCTGTACTGTGCTCCGTGTTCATGCCCCTTACTCTCCATGATTAACGGGCATGAGTTTGTTTGTCTGAACAAATGTGTGTAATGTAGGAGGACTAGTCTTTGTGTCTGAAACATAACGTATGAAATGCAGCTGCTCAAGAAATGATTTTTATTCCTATACAAATTTGCTTTCTTTTTTTGGAGACACCAAATTGTTCATCAAAAATTTAAGGGGTGGGGGCTGTCCAAAACATGAAACCCCACAAACTGATCACCCCATCACCTGTCTGCTCCCCAGTAGATTTTTAGGTGCTCTTTATTTCAAAAAGTTTCTGATTTTATTGTTAAGAATGGACATTTCTGTGTTCACAAAATAGCAATTTTTCATTAAAATGCGTTGAATGCAACGTGAGCCCGCTGTAGTACTAATGCACTAACAAGATTAGTGACAAGTGAGTCACCAATGGAGACTGAACCTTGAGCACCAAAAAACCCATGTCACTCTCCCTAGTGCTGAAGGAAGAATATTGTGAGGAGGAAGCAACGGTAGACTCTGAGACTGACATTTGCAAAGCCCTCAGAGGGGAGATGTTCCCAAATATGTCACATCTACAGGAGTTTGCATCCCTCCAAGGACCATCACTTTTCAATGATGGTCAACGATCCTGGGAAATTCCTCACATATCTCCACCATGCTAGTTAACAGAGTAACCACAGGGGATGAGTAGCAGTAGTTGGCTTTTACCCTCTGTGCAGTTCAACAAGCAGATGGGGCTGTGGTACATGTAGGAAGTATGTTACACAGTCACTATTCATTACTGATATTAATACTAAGTCAGACAAGTATCAATAATTCATTCAATTCTCTATCCCTCTAAGGTATTGTTTCTCAACCTATTTACCATTGTGGGCCACATATGCAGCTCTCTATGTGTTATCTGGGTTGGGGGTTGAGAACCACTGTTTGAATGCAAACTGTGCACTACAGTGACAGCTCTAATACCCCCTGCCCCTCTGTTCTCTGCTGCAGGCTTTGTCTGGCTTCAGAATCACAGCAGTATATACAGACACACTGGCTGAATTCACGTGCGCATAGAGCCCTCTAAAGATTAGCCCCAGCAAGTCCCTTACTGCATTCTAAGGGTGTTACTCCTTTAGCCAGAGAGGTAGGGAGCTTGTACTTCTAGAACAGAAGGCCCCCAAGTCTGAGTCCTGTCAAAAGTCATAAGGTTTGTATGTCTGTGTCCATTGGTTGCCCTCTGGTGCTTTGGGAATGTTGTATTTCAAGGGGACTATCTCCATGGGGCAGGATTTTGGAGGCATTTCCTCCCACTGTACCAGGCATCTCAGTCACCATCCACGTGGCTAACATGCTAGATTGTTCTCCTTAGCACTATGGGCAGCATAGGCCCCTACCTCATCACAGGCAATGCCAAGGCTCTTGAGGCACTCCAGAACTTTTGCCTTTCTGTTCCCAGTGGCTTCTTTCTCACCCTCTGAGAGCTCATGGGAAAGCCGGACACGTACATCATCCTGCCAAAAATAAAATGCCAATAAAATATCTCATCTCTCCAAAGGCTGCCAGGGAGTGGAGATGTAGGGTCTGGGTGCAGATATCACACGTCCCTCAGAGGTTACCCAGGATTCACTCTTTATATGTGTATGGTGGCTGTACCTAGAAACCTCAGCCAAAGTCAGAAGTAGAGCTGGATGAATGTCTTATTTTTTTGTCTCACTGGAAGTTCTGAGAAACTGGGTCAAAACAAATCCAAAAATTGTGATGAGCTCTGTTAAACTGAAAGAAATCCACACTGGGTCAAACAAAACAAGTTTCTGTATGACAAATAAATTACCTTTTTCAGTTGAGATCTCTCCATAGCTTCTCCCAGGTTTCCCCTTAGAGTTCCTGGTGATGTGGAATTCTTTCTTCAGTGGCAAATGGACTCTTCAGGGAGCGCATAGATGGGAGGAGCAAGTCACCTCTAATAGTTTTTTTCTTCTTTCTGTATCTGTTTCAGAGAAAAGGAACATTTAGTATAGCCCCATTGGGATATCAAGTGGAAATTGCAAAGGAGTCTAAGGGAGTTAGGAGCCCAAATCCTACAGAATATCAGCCTAGAAATGTAAAAGAAAGTAAGCTAACATGGAGCTTGGTGGTTCAGAGGTTCCACATTCCAAATATAAAGAAGAAGAGAGGGAATATGGTTGGTGTATCAGGTTCAGATTTAAAAAAAATAAAGACAAAACCTAGAAATAACATTTCTTTCCTGCTACAACCAAATGTTCCCCAACCTGCCCTTCTGATACAGTTAGTTATAATCAAACATGGAAACAGTTGCTGTGGTTAAGATGCTTTTCAAAAGATGCCGTTGGAAAAGCAGACTCTCAGATTCATCAGTGTCTGCCAGCTGGAGACAGTATGGTTGCAAGGTTGTGGTTAACAGAATTGAGGATGCACTTGTGAATGTTCCCCTCTAGCCCCGAGTAGATGCTGAGTCACAGTATATATCATGCTGAGTAGTGGTTGGGCCAGTCCGTTATCTATCAGGTAGCTCTTGTAGTGTCATTAACGCAACGATACAAGACTGCAAGTCATAATGAGCAAGCAATGGCATCCACAGTGCATGGGGAACTGCTAGAGCTGGTTGTTAAAATTCTGATGAGAGATGTGTTTTGCGGAAGTTTGCTACTGTTGTCAAAATAAACATGTGGGGAAAGCCCACAACTTTTAGAACTTCCTGGCTTCCTGCCAGTTTGCCAACCCACCTCCTCAACATGGTGCTGAATAGCTGGGCCTTGAGGCTCCTGGAGCTAGATTGACAAAGGGACATAGTCATCTTGAGACTGAGCATCACCACACCTCAATTTTAGGCACCTGACAAATCACTGGGATTCACAAAGCCTGAATGGGGAGAGTGAGAGGCCTCAGAATGGGATCCCCAAAAGCCAGCCCATTAAGATAGCCAATAGGAGAGCATGTCTGAAACACTGTCCCCCTTAAGCGGAGGAGTTCGGTGCCCATTTCAGCTTAAGATTGTCGGCTGTGAGCCCTCGCCTGGAGTCCACTGCCTAAGGCATTTCATGCTAGCTGTTGAAGTGGGGAGGAGATGAGCCTCACTCATACTTCTTGGCCCCACAGCTAGGGTACTCACTTCAGATATAGGAGTGCCCCGTCTGCCAGAGGAGAAGAAGGGATCTGCATCTCTCAGGTGAGTGCCATAACTGCTGAGCTATGGAACATTATGAAGCAGGGGGTCCCTGCCTAAAGTGGTTCCACTCTGGATGAATACGTTGTCAGGAAAGCAAGGGGTACGCTTTCAAGCCACCAGGCTATAGAGTTATTCTCTCTCACTCTACTTCCCCCTCACCTGCTTTATTTATCCAAAGTAAAACAGCTTCAACAGGTGAGATTGAGGATTCTCTGGATCAGCCCGTGCTATAGTGGTTAGGACAAGAGGTAGCAGAGCTCTGTGCAAATCCCTTTTCCCTCAGGTAGAGCAGGCACTTAAACAGGGCTCTGTCACATCCCAGGTGCCTCCCTGAACCACTGGACTAAAAGTGAGGAGGGAAGCAGTTGAGTTCCTACCCCTAGGGGATATTTTGTGTGGTGTTTGGCAAGCTCAGAGTGCACCTGCTGGATTTTCCCCTTCAAGTGAGTTAAGCAGAGGAACACCTGTCTTCCACAGGGTTTTGCATCACTCTGGGGCATATGCATCTGATACCCAGAGTGAGGTAACTGTGCACATGCCCAGAGGCAGAAATATATGCACTAAGGAAACTTCTGCTACAAAAATGTAGGTGCTGAGCAGGAGATTTATGAATCTCAGTGAGGTCTACATCTGGGATTTGGGCCAGTGTGCCAACTGGGCGGAATGGGGAGGGTGATCCCCCCAATAAAGTTTTTTGCATTTGCTTAATGTTGCATAGTCCACAGGGTCGTTGAGGAAAGGTCATGTCCCAACTACTTTTAAGCAAAGGTTCTGTAGTAAATCAGTACAGTTGTTCTGGTGGTATGGGTGCAATGCCACTGAAATTTGATTCGGCCACCCTTCTGTACAGACAAAGTGGCAGCCAGGCCTAATTTCAGAAAGTGATGTAGCAACCTAGCATTTGGCACCTGTGCGGCCAGCCTTTCACAGTCCTGGCTCCACAGGCATCCTGCCTGGTTGGAAAACAGGGAGGTGACAACTTGGAAGTCCTGGCTCACCGTTCTTCAGTGGCCCAGGTTCTTGGCACCCTACCATGCAGATTCCCCTGGGAGCAGGGGGTCCGGGATTCTGAGAGTAGGCAGGTCTTGGGCAGTCGTCCCCGTAGACTGCTCCTGAGCTAGACTCCATTCCCTCCCTTGGAATATTTTGAAATGTTGTACGTTTGTTCCTCATTGTGAAGTATCTAAATCCTCTGCCACACAGAATTACCTCCCTCTACCCAGCTCACGGTACTGCAGAAAGTTACATACCAGGTAGATGGCATGGGACATGTTTGAAACAAGGAGAGCAGGAAATTAGCCTGGATAGTGGGAGGTGGATCATGTGAGGTTTCTTCCAAGATGAAGAGAGGCCACAACAAGGCAATGACATTTGTCACCCTGCAAAAGCACATTTCTCCTATGTTGGGCCCCTTGCCCTTCCCTGTTTTGGGGTGGAATCTTGCGCAATTCTTCCCCTCCTGGTGCAAGAGTAGGTACACTACCCTGTGTACATGAATCACTGATCACCCTGCAGGTGTGGTGAGACACGCTAAGTTAGACATACTTAAGATGACAGTACAGAAACAAATGTTGTTTGGAATAAATAGAACAAGAGAGTAATAGGTGTTCACATGATCCTGTTGCTGCATGACACTAAATAGCTAAACATGGTATGAGTTTTGAGTACAGAAACCTCAGCTTGGTTAGTTCCATGGCAAACAGACTATTAAAAATTGTTAGAACCGTTTATCAAAGATACAGAAGAAGGAAGAGAAAACACTATGCATTTAAAATATAAAATACTAAGATCTTTAGTTTAATAACATTATTTGTTCCTTTTCTCTTTGGCTGTGGAGATTTTGTAAGGAAACCTCTCTGACAGTTGTTTATAGGATCATAGAATATTAGGGTTGGAGGAGATCTCAGGAGGTCATCTAGTCCAACCCCCTGCTCAAAGCAGGACCAACACCAACTAAATCATCCCAGCCAGGGCTTTGTCAAGCTGGGCCTTAAAAACCTCTAAGGATGGACATTTCACCACCTCCCTAGGTAACCCATTATAGTGCTTCACCATCCTCCTAGTTGAATAGTGTTTCCTATTACCAAACCTAGAATTCTCCCACTGCAAATTGAGATGATTGCTTCTTTTTCATTTGTCTAGGTCACTCTGGATCCTATCCCTACCCTCCAGCATATCTACTTCTCCCCCCAGTTTAGTGTCATCTGCGAACTTGCAGAGGATGCAATTCATCCCATCATCCAAATCATTAATAAAGATGTTGAACAAAACTGGCCCCAGGACTGACCCCTGGGGCACTTCACTTGATACCAGCTGCCAACTAGACATTGAGTCGTTGATCATTACCCATTGAGCCTGACAATCTAGCCAGCTTTCTATCCACCTTATGGTCCATTCATCCAACCCATACTTCTTTCACTTGCTGGCAAGTATACTGTGGGAGACCATATCTAAAGCTTTGCTTTTTTGGCTAATTAGACCCATTTGGCCGTAATGACTTGTCATTCATTATTATATCTCCCTGTGGATGAGTGTGCTGTAACTGTCTGCTGCCCTCTGATAGCCTCACAGAAATCAAATACATAAGCTACCTTTTAAGATACAGGTTAAAAATTATACAGATCGTCCCCACACTCATCACAGGCTGATACGTTTGAAGGACTCCGGGGATACATCTATATTGCAAAAAAATAAAAACAATGAATTCAAATCACAGGGGCTGGATGCTATTCTGAAGGAATTAGCTGAAGAAATCTCACAGTCACTGGCAAAAAATATTTACAAACTCATGGATGGAAGGAAATTTCCCAGAAGACTGTAGAAGGGCTAACATAGTGCCCAACTTTAAAAAAGGGGGAAAAGGAGAAGCTGGGGAATAGAGACCAGTCACACTGACCTCAGTACCCGGGATGTTCCTAGAGCAACATATAAAACATTCAATTTGTGGATACCTGGAGGATGAAGGGGTGAGCGCTAGCAACCAGCATGGATTTACCAGGAACCAGTCAAGCCAAATCAGCTTGATTTCCCTCTTTGACAGGGTAACTGATTTGGAGGATAGGGGGAATGCAGTGGATATAATATACCTGGACTTCAGCAAGGATTTTGACATAGATAAGTAAGCTAGAGACATGTGGGCTTGGTGGACCTACCATTAAGTGGACACATAATTGGTTAAACCACCACAAAGAAAGAGTAATTATTAATGGAATTTTGTCAGACTGGAGGGAGGACTCAAGTGAGGTTCGACAGGGATCTGTTCTGGGTCCTGTGTCGTTAACATCTTCATTAATGACCCAGGATGTAGGTATAGAGAGCGGCCCCTTCTAACCCTATGATTCTGTGATTCTATGAAATGTGCAATGCATTCCCTTCAATTGTATTCTTTCAGAGTTCATTAGGGATTACAATCCTATTATTTTAGTTTTTTGACTGATCTGGGCATATCATAGTTTTGTTTCTTTCTTATGCTTAAATTTAATTCTCTGAGTTTTAAAATGCCTGACCTGTCCTGGATGGAGTAATTATCATTTTTACTTTTATCACCCTACTGTGCTTTGTCATTCATTATTTAAAGGGGTACAATCAAATAATTATCTTTTAGAAAGTAACTTTTGCTTGTACTCACCTTAGCAGTGCCAGTTTGAAAAAAGAAAAAAATAGCTAAACACATAACTTTCAACACTGTGCAGATTAAGGTTGCTTATTTTCAAATTGTATTTTTAGTTATATCTGTAAAATAGCTTAAAAGTCATACGAAAATAAATGCGGTTCCAAGTCTAATAGTAATAGTAATGATGGAGTCAAATGTTAGTGAGTCATGTACATGATTGTGATTGGTAAATATAAATGTCAAAATAATTAGAAAAATAAATGTCTGTTCTTAATAAAGAGAAAAAAATGTCGTGTATGTTAAAATTAAGTATATACTTTTTAGTGGAGTAAAAAACAAGTGACTAATGTAGAGTAGATAATGACAGTAACACAGAGTGTGTCTGTTAGAAATAGTAAGCAGATTTTAAGCAGATTTCATTTATTTTATGTATCTCTACTAAAGATAGTGTACAAAGTATCAAACTTGTGTTTCTGATCCCTGTGATAAAACTCCAGAACTGATACCTCAAGGTTTGGGATTGGGAATATCTTGCTATGTTATCTCCTGATTCTTCTAAACTTACATATACATTTAAAATATGAGGAATTGGATACAGTGCCCCATTCAACTAATTTCTAAGTTATTTTCTTCAAAAACACCACTAGAGTTTTCAGGTGCCTAAATAGCCCCTGGAATCATGGTTAAAATTGCCCCCTACTCCCAGAATCTGAAATGGCACCTCTGGTGAGCCAGAAGTGGCCAGAAGGCTGAGGAATGGTCCTGGCATCTGCCAGCAAGATGCAGCCCCTATGTGACAGTGCGGAGCCCAACTTGAGTGGCAGACCAAGCACCAGGCATCATGTGCTGCAGCTGCAGCACAGAAGTAAGGGTGGCAATACACCATATACCATGCCACCCTTACTTCTGTGCTGCTGCTGCTGCTGCTGCTGCTGCTGCCACAGCGGTGTCGCCTCAGAGCTGGGCATCTGGCCTATCAGCTGCCTGCTCTCTAACTACCTAGCTAGGGCTTAATTTGTGCTGGGGCTGAGCCCCAGTATCCCTTTCAATACAAAATAACCACTGGTGGGGGGAGGAAGTGTGGCCCATAGTTGATGGGATGTAGGGAGCCCAGGGAGGCCACAAGGGCCAAGGGTGATGAGGCGGCACCTACAGGGGCCAGGGACACCAAAGTACAAGTTCACCTAGGGTGCCATTTTCCCTTAGGCCAGCTCTGCCCATGTCATTCCCACCTCTCCCAGGGAGGGTGTGGCCAGAACCCATCTATAGTCAGTTCCTGCTCCCAGCTAGATCTCTCTCATAGGGTGAGAGCTGGAGATCTGCACGCCACTTTGAGCTCCCAGTTGAGCTGGTCTTTCCCCTCTTAACCCCTCCCTCCAAGACTAACACCTGTTGCAGGTGTAGTGAGACATAAGGACATCTGAACAGCCGTTCACATTATTTGGGTCAGACCAATGGTCCATCTAGCCCAGTATCCAGTCTGCTGACAGTGGCTAATACCAGGTGCTTCAGAGGGAATGAACGGAACAGGCAATCATCAAGTGATCCATCCCCTGTCATCCATTCCCAGCATCTGGCAAACAGAGGTTTAGGGACACTCAGAGCTTGCGGTTGCATCCCTAATCATCCTGGTTAATAACCACTGACAGATATATCCTTTGTTACCCTTCCAAGAGTTTCACTATAGTAGGGTGGTCAGAGTTCAAACTCAGAACACTTTTTATTAACACAAAAAATCCCAATTGCAATTAGCTAGAAGCACCATGAATAGCAATTACATACAATCAGAGGTGAAGCTGAATTGGCAATGTCCTGCTTCCGATGGCCAGTCCTCTGCGGGTCCTCTGGGGAGAAAGTTTTGCTAGCAATTCTCAGGCAGTATTTTCTCTCTCACACTCTCCTTATCTCTGTGGTTTCCTTGCTTTTGTTATTTTTATAGTTAAGATTTTGGACATGTGCCAACACTGTCGTTAAGCACTTGCTGCTGCACTCAGTGTCATAATCTGCTGCTTTACCGCAACTGTCTATTTTTGCACAATTTTTTCTGCCCCAACTTGATATCCATATGATCTGCACACTACTGGTTAATTGTGGTAAAAGTTTGAAAATACAGTAACTCTTGTTTTTCATCAGCATCTTCCCATCAACTGATCTGATTCTTTTTTGAACCCAGTTATACTTTTGACCTGCACAACATCCCCAGGCAATGAGTTCTACAGGTTAACTATGCGTTGTGTGAAGAAATACTTCCTTTTGTTTGTTTTCAACCTGCTGAATATTAATTTAATTGGGTAACTCTTGGTTCTTGTGTTATGTAAATGGGTAAATAACAGTTCCTTATTCACTTTCTCCACACATGGTTTTATAGACCACCAGCAGGTGAGAGGTGCAGGGGGAAAAGGCCTTCTGACTCCTGGCAGAGGAGGCAATTTGCAGGATGGTCAAGTGGATAAGAATGTAAGACACAACAATGAAGAGGAAAGGGGCAAGGCACACTAGGGAGCAGGAGACCAGAATGATCATTTCCACCAGAAGAAATTATTAAAGCATTGGGGCCACAGAAGCTTAGCTGGGGAACCATCCCCGCTACTAAAGCAGTGGCTGAGAAACCAGTTACCCAGGAGGTAGATACCAGCTGAAGGCAGATGCTGAAACTCATCATAATCGTATAGCTGAGTGGGTTGCATATGGCTAGGTAATGGTCATAAGCCATGACTGCAAGGAGGAAGCACTTTCTGCAAGCCAAAGCACTTGTGGTAAGAGGAGGCCCTGAGATCTCAACCTTGGTATCTGAGACCTGGTATGAGGCCCGGGGCCTGAACTAAAGTATAGTCAAGACTTTACTAGCATAAAGCAAAGTGAAGCTGCGAGCCAGAAGCAGGACCTGCTCACAGAATTTGGCAAGGATAGGGCTGATGTTGCATAAACATATACCTATAGTGTATTGGATACTAGAAATATAAACATGGTACCAGGACGCTCTGATACTGGAACATTCCACACAGATAACAAGGAACAAGCTGACCCATCCTAAAGACAGGGGTAAAAGGCGGGCAAAGTTGAAATGTGAAAGTGGATGGGGGAATACCCCAAAACTGAAAACATTTTTTTCAACAAAAATAGAGAAACAAGTGGAAATATTCAGACAAAATCAGTTGTTTTCTTTCAAAAATTTTCACAGGAAAATCACCCTCAACAGCTCTAACTGTGAGGAATCCAGATTTACCACATCCCTCATTGAATGTTTCACTTCTCCAAGCCCCAGCAGGCCTGAGCACCTTGAAAAGGGTCAATTAACCTTATACGCTGCACCTGGAAGAGAGGTGGAGCCTGATAAAGTGTAATTGAAGAGGAAGCCGAGCTGGGCAGAGCCAGGCTGGGTTTCTACTAAGACAGGAAGTTGAGAGCAAGTGGGATCTTTAGGAGGAGATCTGCAGTCACTCCCCAGAGAGAAAGGGAGTTGTCTAAGTACAAAGTGGAGGTCTAGGGTCTGGTGAGAAAGAGGTGGCTGAAATAGACACAAGGAGTAGAGGAAGCTCAGGCTGGTGAACTCAGAGGTGGGCCAGGAGACAGAAAGGTGAGATAGGAAAGAGCCCAGGGTAACAGCAACAGGATCTGAGATTGAGCAGCCCGTGGTGAGTCCCGCTTTGTCACAGTATCGTTCCATTCTATTTCCTGTAAATTTGGTGATATTAATCTAGAGTAAGTTATAAAGGTTTTAGTCACCTTTGGGGTGCTATAAGCATTGTTTATATTGGAAATTAATTATTTTTCCATGTGTACAGCACATTTTTTGGTTCATGAGCCAGGTTTGGTTGATTATTGTTACGTTACCCTTTTTTGCTAATGACAACATATATTTTGACTTATTTTATGGAATTCCATCAACTTTTTTTTTTTACTGTAAATTGATAGTAGTTTGCATTTCAAATTGCAATTATTTTGTTTTAATTAAGGTTCCTCAATCCAATTGGGCTTCTCTTATTTATGTTCACCATTTTCCGAGTATCCACCTCAACCCATTTTATTTTGGCACTATTTCATAATACCCTGTTTTATTTCCAATATATTTGAATATATTACCTGATACACTTCTTGCAGCTCTCGGTTAGCTATACTGGAAAGGCCAAGGGTTCACTGGTGTATGGTATATGTATGCACTTGAACTTTTCCTGGTCTCTTGGAATGATTGATTCGTATAGGAATAATAACTTACTGCCCAGTTAAGTGTTTTTTGCCAACTCTCTCTCTGACTTTGTTACAACATATTTTTCCAAATTTTTCCAAGATTTCCTGGGCTTTTATACACTTTCCCCCAGGATAATTCCATTATTTTTTTTAAAAACATCAGAAGCAAGAAGCCTGCTAAACAATCAGTGGGGTCACTTTAGCACCTTAGAACTGTCAAGAATGATTATGGGAAAAAATAAATATTTTTTTCATTCATCTTTATAGCTGAGGATGTGAGGGAGATTTCCCAACCTGATAACAAATCTGTTTCCAGGGGTCTGTACTGGGACCAGTACTATTAAACATATTTATGAATGATCTGGAAAGAGGGGTAAGTCGTGAGGTGGCAAAATTTGCACTTGATACAAAACAACTTAAGATAGTTAATTCCAAAGCAGACTGTGAAGAATTTCAAAGGGACCTAACAAAACTCGGTGACTGGGCAAGAAAATGGCAGATGAAATGTAATCTTGATCAATGCAAAGTAGTGCACATTGGAAAACATAATCCCAACTATACATATAAAAAGATGAAGTCTAAATTAGCTGATGCCTCTTAAGAAAGAAATCTTGGAATCGCAGTGGATAGTTCTCTGAAAACATCCACTTAAAGTGCAGCAGCTCTCAAAATATACTAACAGAATGTTGGCAATTATTAGGAAAGGGATAGATAATCATATAGAAACAGGGCTGGCTCTACAGTTTTCACCACCCCAAGCAGTGCGCTGAATTGCCGCTGCAGACGGAGGGGGCAGTCCATGTGCCCTTAGAGCGGCAGGCGCATTTCCACAGTGGCGGCACTTCGGCGGCAGCTTCTATGTTTAGCTGAAGCCGTTGCAGACAGCTAAACATAGAAGCTGCCGCTGAATTGCCGTCATCACAGAAACTCACCTGCCACCTTAACAGCACACGGCCTGCCCCCGCCGTCCGCGGCGGCAATTCAGCGTGCTGCTTGGGGGCAAAACAGCAGGGACTGCTGCTCCTTTGCAGATTGCTGCCCCAAACACCAGCTTGAAATGCTCGTGCCTGGAGCCGGCCCTGGACAGAAAATATTATATTGCATCTATATAAATATTTGTTTCTTACAGATCTTGAAAAAAGATAGATCTTGGAATTGAAAAAGGCACAGGAAAAAAAGGAATCAAAATGATCAGGGGTTTGGAACAACTTTATATGAGGAGAGATTAACAAGACTGGGACATTTTAGCTTGGAAAAGAGATGAAAAGAAGGAATACGATAGAGGACTATAAAATCATAACTGGTGTCGAGAAAGTAAAAGAAGTGTTATTTACTTCTTCTCATAACACAAAAACTATGGGTTACCAACCAAAATTAATAAGTAGCAGGTTTAAAATAAAAGGAAACATTTTTTCACAGAGTCAACCTGTGGAACTTCTTGCTGGAGTTTCTTGTGAAGGCCAAGACTATAACATTTTTTTAAAAGAACCAAATAAAGCCATGGAGGATAGGTCCATTAATGGCTATTAGCCAAGATGGGCAGAGATGGTGACCCTAAGCTCTCTTTGCCAGAACCTAGGAATGGGCAACAAGGGCTGGATCACTCGATGAATGCCTGTTCTGTCCATTTCCTTTGAAGCACCTGATATTAACCACTGTTAGAAGACAGGACACTGGGCTACATAGACTATTGGTTTGACCCGATATAGCCATTCGTATGTGATTATGCTTGTGCATTGTGTAAAAATTTGAGTAATGTAACAATATTATGGCTTATTCTTCAGATAGGATTCAATCACACGAACAGATCCAGTATTCACATAGCAATTGAGCCCACAAGCAGCAAAACAAAGCAAACATCACTGTATAATTCTTCCTTCCAAAAATTCATAGAGTAACCTGCAAAAATATAAGCAAACAAAAACAAAAATGCAGGACCACTAACTTGGCCCTATACGTTAATACATACTGTGCATTTATTTCTGTGAATTGTTATATCTCATCCTTTGGCAAGTATAACTCGTAACTGTTTGTATCAAATTTGCCAGTCAGACCTTCTTTTGTACCCGCTCAGGCATTTGTCTCTTTGGTGTTAAGAGGAACTCAGGAGTCCTCATAACTCAGCTTCTTATTAATTTAAAGAGGTTAATGGGATAGCAAAGAAACAATTAGCAATGTCCAGCGACAGCGAATCATTTATCCATGGCTACTACTCCGGTCCTTATAGATGGAAGGCTGACTACAATTGGGGCCATAAGTACTGTAGCTTCATTAATTCATCTATAATCAATCATGGGACACCATCTGCTTTCCGGTTTCCATACAGGCTAGATTGGGGAGTTGTAGCAGCTCCCCAGTCTGGCGTGTTTTGTTTTTCTGAGGGAAAATTCACTTTTTGACAAAATCACAACAACAAACAAATAACAAAACCTTTCAGCTGCAAACAAAATAAATCAAAAGTATGAAATGTGGCCTGATGCCTCATGGGAGTTGGCTTGCACATCATTCTCCTCTATAGACCACGTTCCCTGGGCAGACTGTTTCCCAAGATGCACCTCTTGCCGAGCCAGTATGGTGCATAATGTATGTCCTTGGCCCTGGTCCATCATGGGAGATGTAGTTCAGCTGGGGAACGTGGCCAGTTGGGCAGACAGGGGGATAAGATACCACTGCCTACAGCCCCAAGGTAGTACTATGCTAACCTTTCCAAATTAAAAAATATCATTTGGGGTTATTTGGTTTTAGAATGAAACATCCACATTTTCCAGTTGTTTTGGTGAAAATGTTAATTTCAAAAAAACAACAAGAACAAAAGCAATCTTTATAATGAAATACAAGAGAAAAAAGTGAGTCTCAGCTTTCAATTTTCTAAATTTTTTCAGAAGTTGATTTCCTCAGCTATCCATATCAGCTGCACCGATCTGTGGTTCACAAAGCCAACTGATGTGCACACACTATGCAAGAATGAGGCAGCATCTTTCAGCACAGGCCCAAGTGATGATAGTACAATGCTTTCACCTGGAAGAAAACCTGAGCCTCTCCCACAGGGCAAAACTTCAGAAAAGGGCAAAGGATTTAAAGGAATTAAACCATTCCATTCAAACATCGAACAGCCCCTTTGAATGAGGTGGCATTCCTCCCTCAGGACTGCTAACAGGCATCCTGGTCAGTTAATGTGGGGAATGCACAAACCAGCCAGGAGAACCATAATACATGAGTAAACAAGCTAAACACAAGACTGCTGTGCCCTTACTCCAGCCAGAGAGCCATTATTCACATGAATAAATTGTGAGGCAGTGAGAGTGAGTGAATAGAGCACTGGAGAGCAGGTCAGGAGACCTGTGTTCTAATGGCTCCTTTGCCTCTGTTTAGTCTCCCACCCCTGCTAGTTTAGATTATAAACCACTTGGAGCAGGAGCTGTTTCTTACTGTCTATGTAAAGGACCTAGCAGAGTGGGGCCCTGACCTCAGCTATAGTATCAATAATACTCTAATACTCTCACAGGGAGTTATTGGAACAGTGCAGGTACCAACTCCAGCACAAACAAGCTGCTATACCCCCCAGATCAGATCCAACACCAAAATAACAAGCCAGACAACAATTTAGCACTAAGATAAAGATGCACTGATCTTTACAATATCCCCCTGTGATACAGCGTGGCCAGAGGGCAGCAGGAGAGGTTTAGAAGGGAGTCTTATTCCCTGTAAGCAGTAGAAAGTTTGCTATAGATTAACTAGAGCACCTGAAGCCAATTAGAGCCCCTGCAGTCAGTCACATGATAAAAAACCCTGCTTCAATCAGACAGTGTGGGAGTTGGAGCAGAAAGGATTGGTCCTATTGGCATCCAGCGGGGGTGGGCGGGCGAAGCCCGCCCACTTCTAAAGGGCCTCCCCCAGCCTAAGGGGAGGACCCACAGGTCTGGGACACCAAATAATTACGGGGGACAACTAATGAAAAAAAACCAGGATCGGGAGTGAGGTCATAGGGCTAAACGAAGGGAACCCGATGGGGACACCGAGCAGAGAACCCCGGACAACGCCCACTGCTCCTCGAAGGCGTCAAGGGAGCCAGTGGACGCCGCCCAGAGGAACTCTGCCCAGATGCGTGAGCAGACGGAGGAACGGAAATAGGCCCTACAGTCGCAGGAAATCCCGTCGGCCAACCTCCTCTCCCTGGTGTTGTAGATGGCCAGTTTGGCCAGGGCCAAGAGGAGGTTGAGAAGGAGATCCCGCGACTTCGTGAGGCCACGGATGGGGAGCGTGTAGATAAAAAGGTGAGGGGAAAAGTGCAACCAAAAACGCAGGAAAATATTCAGGAGGAGCCGGAACAGGGGCTGCAACCTGGCACACTCCAAATAAACGTGCGCCAAGGTCTCCTTCTCCCCACACAGAAAGGATTGGTGCTGGAGCAGAGAACAGTTTGAAGGAGTTGGAGCAGAGAGGAATTGATGTTGGAGCAGAGAACAGTTTGAAGGGAAGCAGAGGACAGTTTGGAGAAGTGATGTGGTGAGCTAAGAAGTCCAAGACCTTAGGTAAAGGGGCACCTGGTTTGTACAGAGGAAGAGCAGGAAGCCCCCCCATACAAGCAGAAGGGCAGGAGAGGGAAGTAGCCCAGAGGAAGGAAGCTCAAGTGGTTTACCACTATCCTCAGGGCCCCTGGGCTGGGACCTGGAGTATAGGGTGGGCCCAGGTTACTCCCTCTCCACTCCCCACCTCTAGGACACTAGTGGGGCAGTTAACATTCCACTGCAGGGGCAAGAAATGGTGCCCTGAACTCCCCGCAAAGAAAAGAAAGTGCAACACCCATCATAATAGTGCTGGCAATTTGCCACACCCCCTCTAGTTAAATAAAAACTTTAAGCAATAACTGCCAGAAATCCATGTAGGTTTCCAAGTTGGTCTTCCTACTCCAGTCCTATATTCCATCACAGAGACAACACTCAGAGTTGTATCTAGATTATCAATAAATGCAAGATTCATGTCCTCTAGGTCAGCTCTATCCATTTTGGACAGACTGTTTGTTGAAGACGGCAGTGTGTTGAGATCCTGGGAACACTCTGACAAAAAAAAATAAATCTTTATGCTGAAATACAAGGGGAAAAAGTGAGTTTCAGCTTTCAATTTTCTATTTTTTTGGGTAGTTGATTTCCTCAGCTATCCATATCAGCTGCACTGATCTGTGGTTCAGAAAGCCAACTGACATGCACACCCCTATGCAAGAGTGAGGCAGCATCTTTCAGCACAGTCCCAATTGATGATAATAAAATGCTTTCACCTGGAAGAAAACCTGAGCCCCTTCCGCAAGGCAAAGCTTCAGAAAAGGGCAAGTGATTTAAAGGAATTAAACCAGGGATCGGCAACCTTTGGCACGCAGCTCACCAGGGTAAGCACTCTGGTGGGCCAGGACGGTTTCTTTATATACCATATCGGCAGCTTCAGCCAATCACAGCTCCCGCTGGCCACAGTTCGCTGCTGCAGGCCAATGGGGTCTTGGGAACTGGCGCGGGACAAGGGATGTGCTTGCTGCCACTTCCCGCTGCCCCCATTGGCCTGGATCACTGAACCGTGGCCAGTGGAAACCTGCAGACATGGCAAGAAAACAAACTGGCCCGACCTGCCAGGGTGCTTACCCTGGAGAGCTGTGTCCGAAAGGTTGCCGATGCCTGAATTAAACCATTCTATTTAAACATTAGACAGCCCCTTTTGAATCAGGTGGCATTAGTCCCTCAGGATTGCTAACAGGCATCCCGGTCAGTTAATGTGGGGAACTCACAGACCAGCCAGGAGAACCATGCCACAGGAAAAAACAAACTAAACACAAGATTGTCATGCCCCTACTCCAGCCAGAGAGCCATTATTCACATTAATAAATTGTGAGGCAGCAAGAGAAAGAGTAAATAGAGCACTGGAGTGCAGGTCAGGAGACCTATGTTCTAATGGCTCTTTTGCCTCTGTTTAGTCTCCCACCTCCTGCCTGTTTAGATTATAAACTACTTGGAGCAGGAGCTGTTTCTTACTGCCTATGTAAAGGACCTGGAAGAGTGGGGCTCTGACATCAGCTTTAGTATCAATAATACTCTAATACTCGCACAGTGAGTTATTGGAAACAGGCAGGGCCAGGCTGGGTTTCTACCAAGCCTGGAAGTTGAGAGCAAGAGGGGTCTTTAGGAGGAGATCTGAAGTCACTCCGCAGAGAGAAAGGGAGTTCCAAGGTCTAGTGAGAAACAGATGGCTGAAGTAGACACAGGTAGTAGAGGAAGCTCAGGCTGGTGAACTCAGAGGTAGTCCAGGATATAGAAAGGCGAGGTAGGAAATAGTCCAGGATATTAGAAACAGGAACTGAGATTGAGCAGACAGTGGTTGCTGGACATAGAGTCCCATAGGACTGGGACCTGGAGTAGTGTGCATTGCTGGGTTCCTCTTACCAGCTACTGGGAAAGTGGCTCTGGACCTGGCTTGGACTGGAAGACTGCCTGGCGCAGCATATGGACAGCTTGTCCAATGTAGTCCCCAGAAAGAAGGACTACATAGTGACCTGGCCATAGGGTTGAGTCAAAATGAGGAGCACCTTGAGATCCAGAGATAAAGAGAGGCCATGATGAGAGCAACTGCTGGGACGGGTGCCAGACAAAGTGAGTGCTAATCCTCAGGGCCAGCCACAAGGGAGCACTCCAGTGGTGCGTGAACCCCGTTACATCATCTCCAACACCTGATCTAGGAGCCCAAAATGTGGTCCAAGAATTTGGATTTGGAAGATAGTTTTATTTTGTTTTTATTATTTTGTATTTTATTAACTCATGTATCCAGAGATATTCTGCGGCAAAGACATGTCTGGCAACTTTTTTATGTGATATTCTGACATGTGGGAGAGATGGATGCTCATAGCAACATAAGAATGGACATACTGGGTCAGATCAATGCTCCAGTGTCCTGTCGTCTGACAGTGGCCAATGTCAGATGTTTAAAAGGGAATGAACAGAACAGAACAATTATCGAGTGACCATACCCTGTAGGCCAGTCCCTACATCTGGCAGTCCGAGGCTTAGGGACACCCAGAGCGTTGGGTTGCATCCCTGACCATCTTGGCTAATAGCCATTGATTGACCTAGACTACAGGAACTTGTCTAATTCCTTTTTAAATCCAGTTATTCTTTTGGCCTTCACAGCATCCCCTGACAACAAGTTCCACAGATTTACTGTGCATTGTTTGAAGAAATACTTCCTCATGTTTGTTTTAAACTAGGGTGATCAGATATGAAGTGTGAAAAATCGGGACAGGGGGTGGGAGGTAATAGGTGCCTATATAAACAAAAGCCCCAAATACCAGGACTGTCCCTATAAATTGGGACATCTGGTCACCCTGTTTTAAACCTGCTGTCTGTTAATTTCATTCAGTGACTCATAGTTCTTGTGTTATGTGAAGGAATAAACAACACATCCTTATTCACTTTCTCCGCTCCAGCCATGACTTTACAGGCCTTTCTCATATTCCCCCTCAGTCATCTCTTTTCCAATCTGAGCAGTCCGTGTCTTTTTATTGTCTCCTCATAAAGAAGCTCTTCCATATCCTTAATTATTTTTGGTGCCCTTCTCTGTACCTTTATATCTTTTTTTTTTAGCTGGGGCAATCAGGACTGTGCATCAGACTCCTTTCATGCTAATATTGTTTCTTCTTCTCCCTGTGCCTCAGTTTTTAATCCTTTAATGTTGTTGTGTTTGTTCATTTGTTTGTTTGTTTTGCAGTGGTGGGTTTTGAGAAGGGATTTGAAGCAGGAGAGAGGGCTGTAGGGTTTGGTAAATTGAAGGCATGAGCATTTCCTTAGGTTTCTCATGTCAATACAAAGGGAAGTTCTGCTGAGCTGTCTTGAGACCTTCCTCTGACCTATGCGGACAGATGAAAAAAAAGAAGCCCTTGGCAAGTATAGTCTTGTGAAAAGAAGGGTGGGAGTGGACTGGATAGTCTACAAATATCTTACAAGCTTATAAAGAAGACATAGATGAAGGGTTCTCCATGTCCACTGAAGAGAAAGATCAAGAAGTAATGGGCTTAATCTCCAGCCAGGGAGATTTAAGTTAGATAGTAGGAAAAACCTTTCTAACTATGAGGTCTCAGCCTAACTGCTAGAGTCATGACTTAACCACCAAGCTATGGACTATTCGCTTAGTCCCTCCTTTTGAAGTTGTTCTCTTGTGTGTAAATAATTAAATATGCAGTAGCCAGATATAAAGCAAGAAAGACTTCACAGTGTGGTGGTTAGGGCATGCAAGAATGGTAGGACACCCTGGTCAAGTCCCTTTTTTATATTGCACAAGGATAGGAATTGTCTCCTAACTCCCTGGAGAGGTTCTAACATAATTGTGTGCATCTAGGTTCTACAACTTTACCATAAAACAGCAAATACCAAAAGAAGCAAGATAAAGTTGCATGAGCTGGCATTTCTGCTGTTGCAACGCTCACTTTCTAACCCTGACTTTTGAAAGGTTGCTCACTCATTGTGGTGCTTAAATGAGAGCCAGGCCCTTCAGGACAACTGGCCTTGACTGTGGAGCCTGAAAGTCTGTCTCTAAATGCATAATTCACCCCAACAGAGAATCATGTGGAATAACAAATACAGTTGAAAGGATCATCATTTATTCATCATCCATTCAGATGAAAAAAGGAGATGACATCTATCGAATGAACAAATCAATACAAACTAATCACTCAGCCACACTGCTTCATTTTCATCTGGATTAGCCAAATGGCAAGTCCGAAGGAATCATATGCACTCTACAGATAAACTCTAACCACTTCCATTTTGTTCTATCCAAATCAAAACTAGTGATGTTTTCAATGGGAGGTCTGAAATGTACGGACTGGCATCCATAGGGCCTGCTCTATCTGTTCGTTTCTCAGGCTCTGTAGCTGGGGATTGAGCAGGGGTGTCAGGGCAGTGTATCAGACACAGCACATTTTGTTAAGTTGGTTGCTTATTGTTATCATATAAACAATCATGATGATCAAGTAGAAAATCAGTCAGGAGAGTGTCCAGCCTCCTGGGCAGCATGATCAAGGTGTAGCATAGAAGTGACATCTGTGCTTAACGCCAGCGAAGGTTTTACAGCTCAGAGACAGGTGCCACCTGGCACCTGGGGGCTGAGCTCCCTGATGGCAGAGCTGCTTAGCATTCTGGCTTTTGTGAATCCCATTCCGAGGTGCCCATTTCCTGTCATTCATTGTTCAGAGAGCCTGAGTGTGGAAGTAGGCCTGGTGAGACCCACTGATTTTCTACATGCCTCAAAGTTAAGCACATCAACACTGCTTCTTCACGCCACATCAATGTCACAGAGAAATCTGGGCAGGGCAAGTGGGCCCACAATGGCAGCCTCCCTGAGGAGTGCTCTCTTGGGTGGTCAAAGAGGTCTATGAATAGTGATGGAATTGGGTTTGCCCTGATCCTCTCAGCCATTCTGGCTGTGGAGCAGAGATGTTGCTTGGCACAGGCACTCACGCTGCTGTTATGGGTTGAATCATTCCAAGGCCCTGTGGTCTGTGTGTGGAATTCAGTGCACACACAGACTGGTGGCCTCTGGCAGCCCCTTACCAAGCAAAACCCAGGATGCCTGTTGTGATGGATTCACAAACTTTCTTAATTCACATGCACAGCTCCCCATAAACCTGGAAAGCAACTTGTGGTTGTGGATACTGTCAGTGGGGTGAGGGTTGTGAGAATAGGCTCAGGCTGGTTTCAGGAGGACGTGTGGCAAGAACAGTCTAGGGCCCCTGAGTTATATTTGATGCCACTAAATCTACCAAAGGAGGCCCAGACTGGAGTGGGCCAGCTCAACACAGTCCATTGACCCAGCTACCAACTTGCTGGTGTCTGGGGGTAACAGGACTGACCTGCTAGCAAGCTTTCAGTGAACAATACTGGAGGGTACTCATGATAATGCAGCAGCAGAACACCTGGGGTATGAAAAGACGCTGGCACGTTATTTTGCACTAGGGTGTCTGCAGATGTTAGGACTAGGTGCTCTCCTATCTTACCTGTCAAGTCTGGAAAGTATCAGTAAGGGGTGGCAGAACTTCTTTGGGGGAAATGCTCCAACCTAGTAAGCTACGGGAGTTCATACAGATCGACTTGCAATCCCCACTATCATAGGCTCCAATTGAAAATTAGTGTCTGCTTCTAGTGTACAATATCTTCTCAAGGTGTGTGGCAGTACAGATGTGAACAGATAGAAAGACTGAGACAATCAGATAACTGATGAAATCTGTAGTGTTACAGTTCCACTCACCCAGCTGCTTTTGAAGTATTTGAAGCTTAGATGTTACAGACGGTTTGCAGACAAGGATTTGGATGCCCCTCAGCCAGTATCTGTTGTTCGTGGTGGAACATTGGGTATGGAGGAGGAATTTTCAGAGTGTTCCTGGAATCTCAACACATTGCCGTCTTCAACAAACAGTCTATCCACAATGGATAGACCTGACCTAGACTACGTTAATCTTGCACTTACTGATAATCTAGATACAACTATGCATGTTGTCTCTGGGACAGAATATAGGTCTGGAGTAGGAAGATCAGCTTGGAAACCTAGATGGATGGAAGACTATCTGCATTCCTAGGAGTTATTGTTTAAAGTTCTTATTTAACTAAAGTGGGGACATTGTAATGATCAGTACATCTTTATTTTAGTGCTAAATTATTGTCTGGTATGTTATTTTATTGTTGTAGCTGATCTGGGGTGTTTAGCAGCCTGACTGTGCTGGAGTTGGTACTTGCACTGTTCCAATAACTCCCTGTGCAAGTATTAGAGTATTATTGACACTATAGTTGAGATCAGGGCCCTACTCTGCCAGGTCCATTACATAGACAGTTAAGAAACAGCTCCTATTCCTAGTAATTAATAATTTAAACAGGCAGGAGGTGAAAGACTAAACAGAGGCAAGGGAGCCATTAGAACACATGTCTCCTGACATGCTCTCCAGTGCTCTATTCACTCACTCTCACTGCCTCACAATTTATTCATGTGAATAATGGCTCTCTGGCTGGAGTAAGGGCACAGCAGTCTTGTGTTTAGCTTGTTTACTCATGTATCATGGTTCTCCTGACTGGTTTGTGCATTCCCCACATTGACTGACCGGGATGCCTGTCAGCAATCTGGAAGGGGGAATGCCACCTCATTCAAAAGGGGCTTTCTGATGTTTAAATGGAATAGTTTTAGTCCTTTAAATCCTTTGCCCTTTTCTGAAGCTTTGCCCTGAGGAAGAGGCTCAGGTTTTCTTCCAGGTGAAAGCATTGTATTATCATCACTTGGGCCTGCGCTGAAAGATGCTGCCTCAGTCTTGCATAGTGGTGTGCACATCAATTATCTTTGTGAACCACAGATTGGTGCAGCTGATATAGATAGCTGAGGAAATCAACTTCTGAAAAAAATTAAAAAATTGAAAGCTGAGACTCACTTTTTTCTCTTGTATTTCAGCATAAAGGTTGCTTTTGTTATTGCTTTTTCTTTTTAATGAACATTTTGCCCAACAATTTATGTTCTTCTACGTGTCTGACAATTTTATTCTTTACTATTGTTTCGACTAATTTGCCCAGTACCGATGTTAGATTTACCAGTCTGTATTTGCCAGGATCACCTCTAGAGCCCTTTTTAAATATTGGCATTACATTAGCTAACTTCCAGTCATTGGGTACCGAAGCCAATTTAAAGGACAGGTTACAAACTCTAGTTAATAGTTCCACAATTTCACATTTGAGTTGTTTCAGAACACTTGGGTGAATGCCATCTGGCCCCAGTGACTTGTTACTGTTAAGTTTATCAATTAATTCCAAAACCTCCTCTAGTGACACATCAATCAGTGACAGTTCCTCAGATTTGTCACCTACAAAAACCAGCTCATGTTTGGGAATCTCCCTAACATCCTCAGCCTTGAAGACTGAAGCAAAACATTCATTTAGTTTCTCCGCAAATACTTTATCATCTTTAAGCACTCCTTTTCTATCTCTATCTTCGAGGGGCCTCACTGGTTGTTTAGCAGGCTTCCTGCTTCTGAAATACTTAAAAAACATTTTATTACCTTTTGAGTTTTTGGCTAGCCATTCTTCAAACTTCTCTTTGGCTTTTTTTATAACATTTTTACACTTAATTTGGCAGTGTTTATGCTCCTTTCTATTTACCTTGCTAGGATTTGACTTCCACTTTTTAAAGGAAGTCTTTTTATCTCTCTCTGCTTCTTTTACATGGTTGTTAAGCCACAGTGGCTCTTTTTTAGTTCTTTTACTGTGTTCTTAATTTGGGGTATACATTGAAGTTGGGCCTCTATTATGGTGTCTTTAAAAAGTGCCCATGCAGCTTGCAGGGATTTCACTTTAGTCACTGTACCTTTTAATTTCTGTTTAACTAACCCCCTCATTTTTGCATAGTTACTCTTTTTTAAATTAAATGCCATAGTGTTGGGCTGTTGAGATGTTCTTCCCACCACAGGGATGTTAAATGTTGTTATATTATGGTCACTATTTCCAAGTGGTGCTGTTATTATTACCTCTTGGACCAGCTCCTGCGCTCCACTCAGGACTAAATCTAGAGTTGCCTCTCCCCTTGTGGGTTCCCATACCAGCTGCTCCAAGAAGCAGTCATTTAAAGTATTGAGAAATTTTGTCTCTGCATTTTGTCCTGAGGTGACATGTTCCCAGTCAATATGGGGATAACTGAAATCTCCCACTACTATCGAGTTCTTTATTTTGATAGCCTCTCTAATTTCCCTTAGCATTTCATCATCACTATCACTGTCCTGGTCAGGTGGTCGATAATAGATCCCTAATGTTATATTCTTTTTAGAGCATGAAATTACTATCCATAGAGATTCTATGAAACATGTGGATTCACTTAAGATTTTTACTTCATTTGATTCTACATTTTCTTTCACATATAGTGCCACCCCCAACTCTGCACTACCTGTTCTGTCCTTCCGATATATTTTGTACCCCAGAATGATTGTGTCCCATTGATTGTCCTCAGTCCACCAGGTTTCTGTGATGCCTATTATATCAATATCCTCCTTTATCACGAGGCACTCTAGTTCGCCGATCTTATTATTTAGACTTCTAGCATTTGTGTACAAGCATTTTAAAAACTTGTCACTGTTTAACTGTCTGCCCTTTTCTGATGTGTCAGAAACCTTTTTATGTGAATGTTTCTCGTCTGATCCAGCCCTTACATTATCCTCTTCCATCCTCTGTTTCTGACTTTAACCTAGAGAATCTCTACCAATAGATTCTCTTCTAAGAGAAGTTTCTATCTGATCTGCATGCTCCTCTGCAGCAGTCAGCTTTCCCCCATCTCTTACTTTAAAAACTGCTCTACAACCTTTTTAATGTTTAGTGCCAGCAGTCTGGTTCCACTTTGGTTTAGGTGGAGTCCATTTCTCCTGTGTAGGCTCTCCCCATCTCAAAAGTTCTTAATGAATCTACACCCCTCCTCTCTACACCATCGTCTCATCCACGCATTGAGACTCTGAAGCTGTGCCTGCCTACCTGGCCCTGTGCATGGAACTGGGAGCATTTCTCAGAATGCCACCATAGATGTCTTGGATTTCAGTCTCTTCCCTAGCAGCCTAAATTTGGCCTCCAGGACATCTCTCCTACCGTTCCCTATGTCATTCTTACCTACATGTACCAAGACCACCGGCTCCTCCCCAGCACTAGACATAAGTCTGTCTAGATGCCTTGAGAGATCTGCAACCTTCGCACCAGGTGGGCAGTCACCATATGGTTCTCTCGGTCTTCACAAACCCAACTATCTATGTTTCTAATGATCAAATCTCCTATTACTAACACCTGTCTTTTCCTAGTGACTGGAGTTCCCTCCCCTGGAGAGGTAACCTCCGTGCGAAAGGATACCCCAACACCATCTGGAAGGAGGGTCCCAACTATGGGAAGGTTTCCTTCTGCTCCCGTAGACTGCTTTGCTTCCCTGGGCCTTTCATCCTCCTCAACAGTGCAAATGCAGAGCCAAATGCAGCTCCCAAAAGCAGTGGGATTTCAACCCCTGTGTCCAGGGGTGGGTTTATTTTCCAAAACTAGTGCAACCCACAGTGCCTCAGTCACAACAGACTGGTCCTGCCTAGCCCATCCTGTGGCTCCTACACACACAGCAGGTCTCTCCAGCCAGGCCTC
This sequence comes from Gopherus evgoodei, assembly GCF_007399415.2. Lineage (NCBI taxonomy): Eukaryota > Metazoa > Chordata > Testudines > Testudinidae > Gopherus > Gopherus evgoodei. The sequence continues at coordinate 1,596,245 of NW_022060066.1, read as the reverse complement.
CCAGCTGATGGGTGTGGAGATTCTCCTTCTAGGTTCTTTCTCCTGGGTGTCTCTCCCTAACTGAGCAGTGGATGTGTTATTCCTTGACTTTAGCAGACTTTTTGATACGGTCTCCTAAAGTATTCTTGCCAGCAAGTTAAAGTATGGGCTGGATGAATGGACTATAAGGTGGATAGAAAGCTGGCTAAATCATCAGGCTCAACGGGTAGTGATCAACGGTTCCACGTCTAGTTGGCAGCAGGCTTCAAGCAGAGTGCCCCATGGGTCAGTCCTGGGGCCAGTTTTGTTCAATATCTTCATTAATGATCTGGAGGATGGCGTGGACTGTACTCTCAGCAAGTTTGCAGATGACGCTAAACTGGGAGGAGTGGTAGATATGCTAGAGGGTAGAGATAGGATACAGAGGGACCAGGACAAGTGCAGAGTCCTTCACTTAGGATGGAAGAATCCCACGCACTGCTACAGACTAGGGACTGAGTGGCTAGGCAGCAGTTCTGCAGAAAAGGAATGGGATTACCTAGGGAGGTGGTGGAATCTCCTTCCTTAGAGGTTTTTAAGGTCAGGCTTGACAAAACCCTGTCTGGAATGACTTAGTTGGGAATTGGTCCTGCTTTGAGCGGGGGGGTTAGTCTAGGTGACTTCCTGATGTCCCTTCCAATCGTGATATTTTATGATTCTATGGAGCAAGCAACCTGCAGGCTGTTGCCTGATCTCTGGCCAGAGATCCATCCTCTGGGAGGCTGATCATTAGTCACAGGTAGAGCTAAGCCCACCTCCCTTCAACAACCAGGACCCCTTGTGACAGACACCCAGCCTCCCTCTGTACTTTTGGAAATATCCCCCATAAATGTTTGAATGTCAACAAAATTCCAAACATGCTGCAGAGTCTCTTCCATCAGGCAAGAATGAGTCACAGGCAACCATGAGTTGTCATCCAATCTTGATTTTAAAATTGTCAGTGATGGAGAATCCACCACAAGCCTTGATAAATTGTTCCAACAGTTAATTACTCTCACTGTTAAAATTTTTTGCCATATTTCCTGTCTGAAATTGTCCAGCTTCAACTTCCAGCCTTTAGATCATGTTAGACCTTTCTCTGCTAGATTGAAAAGCCCAGTATCAATTTTTAGTCCCCCATGTAAGTACTTATAGATGGCGATCTAATCATACCTTAACACTCTCTTTGTTAAGCTAACCAGATTATGCTCCTGGAGTCTATCACTAGAAGTTATGTTTTCCAATCCTCTAATCATTCTGTGGCTCTTCTCTGAACCCTCTCCAATCTACTAACAACCTTCTTGTATTGTGGGCACCAGAACTGGACACCGTATTCCAGCAGCAGTCGCACCAATGACAAATACAGAGGTAAAATGACTTATATGCTCCTATTTAAGCTTCCATTATTCATGCAGGATATTAGCCTTTTTGGCCACAGCATCACACTGGGAGCACATGTTCTGCTGAGCTGAATTATTATAGAATATCAGGTTTGGAAGGGACCTCAGGAGGTCATCTAGTCCAAACCCTTGCTTGAAACAGGACCAATCCCCAACCATTTTTTTTTGCCTCAAATCCCTAAATGCCCCCCTCAAGGATTGAACTCACAACCCTGGGTTCAGCAGGCTAATGCTCAAACCATTGAATTATCCCTCTCCAAAATTATATTTTATTATAGAGAAGTACAAAAGACAATACATAAATAAATAATCCCAGCATGCTCAGCAGTGGTTCAGGCCATAATTCTCCAGCCTTGAATTGTGATCTTGAATTCTCTTATGACTTTCTTGACATCTACTATCTTTCTCATGGGCAAATAACAAGCATATAATCTCCAGGTGAGCTTTTCCAAGCTTTTTGCACAAAGCGTATTCCAGTTACATCATATTCACACTTATAAACATATTTTTATAAAGCATGATGTAGTGCAACATCACAGGAAGGGTTTGCAGAAAGGGGATCTCAAGTAACGGCATCAGAACTGGATGCTAACGGTGTGATTCAACAAAGCATTGGAGTCTGACAGGCCACTGTTGCTCAGTTCCTTGCTTCAAAAGCAAGCATTACATGGTAGCTACCCTGGACAGACTCTAAGGCCAAATGTTGCAAGGAAACCACTAAGCTGGGGTTCCTCCATTTAATTTAATCCAGTCTGGACCTTTTTCTCCAAATGTGCTGAGCACCAACAACCCCAGCCACACCCACTGAGGGTACTCAGCAAAAACAAAACAAACCAAGCCAAATGTTCACAAATGAGGCATAAAAAAGAAGAGGCACTCAGATTTGTGTACCCTTTGATAAAAATTGGCTTTGGGGCTTTTGGGGTTTCTCAGATGTTCGGAGCACCTGGCATTCGCATTGCTGATCACACCCAACTCCACAAGAAGCCAATCAGGAAATCAGGCCCAAAGTATCTCAAAGCCACAGGTCACTTTTGAAGATGATGGCCTAAGATATTCACTGTTTTTACTTTTCATAGATTCATAGTGTTTATGGCCAGAAGGGATCATTAGATCATCTAGTGTGACTTCCTGTATAGCCTAGGCCAGAGTTATTGGGATCAATCCAGTTATTACTGGATTGATCCCAATAACTTGGTTTGAGTAAAGCATCTTCCAGACAAGTATCCATATGATGGAATCGGAACAGTTCTGTAATAACTTCTTTACACTGTGTTTTGAGCTGGTCATTGGGCCGTTTACTATACGAATATGCTGGTTTAGCTTAATTAAGGGGCAGAAAGGGTAATCAATCAGGAAAGGAAATAGGATGGCTCATGATGAGCCTCTTCTCAGCAAACACCTGAGATCTGATATTGACTATGCTAGGATAGGTAAAGGCCTGGGAACCAGAGAATCAAACAAATGCTGGCAGAATTATAAAGCAAGTTGTCTGGGGGAACTAGGGAAAGGAAGCAGAGAGACAGGCTCCTGCAGGGGTGTCTGAAGAAGCAAGGCTACTAGTTAAGCTAGATTATGTGTTGTTTTAAAATTCACATTTTTTTCCTTCTAAACGCCTTGTACGTAGTGTTAAAAGAAACCAAACTTTGGTTTCAGAAGGCTGTCTGATTCTATTCACCATGTCACAGTGGCAAGTTGATACACAGTAAAGCTTCACATAACACGAATCTCCAAGGCAGTTTGCTTTTGGAATCCAACCTCATTTCTTGCTGACTTCATAAGCAGTGCTGAGCTCTGAGTTACTTCCGTTTCATTAATATGGGCCTGATCCTGAATTCTGTGGGTTTGATTCTGCCATCCTTAGTCACCGAAGTAACCAGTACTCACTCAAGTGACCATGTCAGTTTTGAGATGGCAACTTACTGGAGTAACTGACACTTATATGACTGAGGGCTTCAAGAGGCCACATTTACAGCAAAACTCTGTGGAAGATCTGATGGACTTAGGAAAATCCTTAGACTCAATTCTTCAACCTAATCTTTGCGGATGCAGGAGGGAGAACTCTGGGACTAATTACTAGAGCAAGGATCGCTCACAAGGGCATTGAAAGATTGGTTGCTTATTTTAAGCTTCATTGATCCCCACCTATTGAGGTTGGTGTTCAAGGCAGACAATGCCATGGGGATTCTGTAGTAGTTTTCTGACTTCTGTGCGATCACTCATATGGGCTCATATCCCTAGATATGTTCTTTGGTTCATACTCTTAGAAGCCTGATGAGCTACCAAAAAAACAATCCTTTGTTCTCAAGGCAGGTGAGACACTCTCTTGATTTTATTAGAGAACTGAGGTTGGTTACACATAAAACTTAGGCTGACCTAGCTACGTTACTCGGGTGTGTGAAAAATTCACATTGCTGAGAGACATAGTTAAGCTGGCCTAAACCCCAGTATAGACACTGCTAGCTCAATGGGAGAATTCTTCCATCAGTCTAGCTATCGCCTCTCGTGGGGTAGAAATAATGATGGTGATGGAAATACCTCTTCCGTCATTTCAGCAAATATCCACATTGCAGTGCTACAGTGGCACAGCTGTGGTGCTGTAGCATCTATAGAGTTGACAAGCCCTGGTACATGATGATATTTCTCCTTGTAACAAAGATCTTTCTGACTCAGCTAATCATGACAAGGTAAGATGCTAGGGGAGAAAATAACAGGCAATGGGGATAGATGGACTGGGAACAGAATGCGCAGAATTATGCTGTCATGGTTGCTTGTTCAATAAGCATCTAGTTTTCTTTCTTTCTTTCTTATTAATTAGCAATTTATTGTTGAGATGGGGCATAGAGATAAGACATATGTTCCAGCTATTGGGGGGCAGCATAGGAGAAAAGGTGAATGGGCTAGTGGGCAAAGGGCACAAAGGAGGTGCAGAGTTGGGTGGGACTGGCAGACCCTGGAGAGCAGAGAGATAGGTGACCTTGTAGTATGGGTCTCTGGAGTGGTTGGGATGTGGGAGGTGGCCATATGCTGCTGATATAGAAGAATCAGTTGCCTCAAGAACCTTCACTATTCCTTGTTCACCTAGGGCGGCAGCAAGAAGGTACTCAGGATTCAGGTCCTTTGTCTCACCATTCAGGGGGATGTTTTCCCACAGTCATAGAATCATAGAAAAGAAGGACTGGAAGGAACCTCAATAGGTCATCTACTCTAGTGTCCTGCACAGAGGCAGGGCTAAGTATTATTTAGACTAGGGGTGAGGCACATCTGGCCCACTGGCTGTTTTAATTTGGCCCTCAAGCTCCCGTTGAGCAGTGGGGTGTGAGGCTTGCCTTGCCATGTCTTCATGTAGGAGCTGGAGGGAGGATATGCCACAGATTCCAGGAGCCACTTGATGTAAGCTCTGCCCAGAGCCTGCCCCTCTGAGGCTCTCCCCACACACCCCAACTCCTTGCCCCAGACATGATCTCCCTGCTGCCTTCTGAACCCCTCAGCCCAGCCCGGAGCACCCTCCTGCACCCTAGACCCGTCATCCTCTACTCCATCCTCAACCCCAGCCAGAGCTCTCAACCCTCTCCCATGCTCCAAACCTTTGTCCCAGCCCTGATCCCTCTCCCACCCTCTGAACCCCTCATTCCCAGCCCAGAGCACCTCCTACACACCAAATCCCTCATCCCCAGCCCCACACCGGAGCCTGCACCCCCAGATAGAGCCCTCATCCCCACCCCTCCACACACCCCACCCTTCTGCATCAGCCCAGAGCTTCCTCCCACAATCTGAACTCCTCATTTCTGTCCCCACCAAGGTCGGCACAACCCATTAGGCAACGTAGAAGGTCACTTAGGGAGCTAACATTTGCGGGGCGGCGACTGCAGCGGACGTCTTTTCTGCCTCCTCTGTCATCGTCAGTATTTTGGGGGCAGGACCTTCTGTCGCCTCCGTCGGGGGCGCCATTTTGGGAACAGGCTTTCCCACTGCCTAGAGCACCAAAAAAGCTGGTGGCGCTCCTGAGTCCCACCCATTATAAGTGTACTTCCTATTGCATTATCCACATCATTTATGAAGATATTCAATAGAACTAGACCCAATAGAGATCCCTGCAAGATATACCCTTCCAGCTCAATTATGAGCAATTGATAACTACTCTCTGACTACATCTTCCCAGCCAATTGTGCACCCCTAATAGTATGTTTGTCTAGATCAGTGGTTTTCAATGTGTGTTCCACAGACCGTTGAGGATCCACACATCCAATGAAAATTTTCTGGGGGTCTGCAAATGAAAAAAAGATTGAAAATCACGGATGTAGGCTATACTTACAAGGAGCACAGCAGTGCCTGGACCATTACTCAAGATTGTCCCTGGTATGTTCCAGAAAAATAATAATATATAGAACACTATGGAGATGAATCTTTCCTGCCTTAAGCCAGTGTATGTGCCCCAGAACAAAATGAGTGTGAAAAGTGTCTCACGCCCAGTGGCACTCACTTTGCATAGGTGTAAATGACCACAAAAGGCAGAAGTAGTGCTCCTCCCAACATTGTTTTGTTCAGGGGGAATTTAATGAAAAAATTTACTGAAAATCAAAAGACGTAGGGCAAAAATGTGATGTGCCATTTGTTCCTCAAGTCTCCATTCTCCTCTATGGGCTGGGATCCCCAGCTGGACTCCATCTCCCACAATTCTCCAGTGAAGGGGAGATAGGTATCATGGAGGCCTTGCCCCACTGAGGATGAGAGAGGTGTGAGGAGAAAAGTACAGCTTCTATTTTTTGGCCAAATATGTCTGGAATATTTTGAGAAAAATAAGAGTTTTCCACAAGCCAAAAACAAACAAATAAATAAATAAATAAATTGCATTTCAGCCAAAACCCAATTTTCCACTGAAAATCAGTTTTGATGAAAACATTTCAACCAGTCTTATCTACAAGGCAGTTGTGAATTAGGCCTTGAATACCAGTGACATAGCAATTTTTTTAAAGTGTGTCATTTGCAATGGTGTGTATGTCTGTCGATCCGTAGATCCTACGCACAAAGAATTATTGAGGGTGTCCATATCAGCACCAATGGTAGGGGAAGGGTGAAGCCAAGCTTAGACCATTAGGAAAAAGGTTTTAATACAGATACTATTTGGTAGCATTCACTGAAATGTGCCTGTCTATGACAGGGCAACCTTGTAATGAATAAGGGGAAAATGTGGGAGCAAGTGTCCCAAAGCAACTATTAAAAGATGGTAGAGATGAAAGCATTATACTTATTGTTGTTGTTTTCCCCTCACGCCAAGAATTTCTGTATTGCTGTCAAATTTAGGGTATCGTGCATTGTTCTGTGTTTGCAATTTGATCTGAAATAGAGCTCAACACAGTCTCCAGAAATATCAAATTCAGTTTGAAGATTTGATCTTTTCCAGATAGCCTTTTAAAAGTACACAGAAGGACACGTGTGGAATAGAGTGAGGTCAAATTTATGAGCATTTAACTTCTTGCTTTCCAAATGATCTTCAGAGTTTGTTTGGTTTTCCCCTAGACAAAACCCGTGGCAGATGCAGAAGGAGGAAATCAAATGTCTGTCACAGAATTCATCCTCCTGGGATTCAGCAATACCCTGGAGCTTCAGACCCTTCTCTTCCTACTGTTTCTGGTGATCTACATTATGACCATGGCTGGGAACATCCTCATCCTGGTGCTGGTTGTGGTTGATCAGCACCTACACACTCCCATGTACTTATTTCTGGGGAACTTGTCCTGCTTGGAGACCTGCTACACCTCCACCATTCTGGCCAGTCTCCTGACTGGGGACAGAACCATTTCTTTCTATGCATGTGTCATACAATATAATATCTTTGGCTTCTTAGCAGCTACAGAATGTTATCTTCTAGCAGCCATGTCTTACGATCGTTATTTAGCAATATGTAAACCCCTCCATTATACAATAATTATGCATGGCAGGTTCTGCCTCCAGCTAGCAGCTGGGTCTTGGGTGAGCGGGTTACTGGCTAGTTACATAGTAACTGGAATGATTTTACAATTAACTTTCTGTGGCCCCAATGAAATTGATCATTTTTTTTGCGATTTCAACCCGTTGCTGAACATCTCCTGCAGTGACACCCACCTTTTGCAACTTTTGGCTTCCATACTGTCCTTTATATTCACCCTGCCCCCATTTCTACTCACTGTGACATCCTATGTCTGTATAATTGTTGCCATCCTGCAAATCCCTTCCACCACTGGAAGGCAAAAGGCCTTCTCCACCTGCTCCTCTCACCTCATTGTGGTGACCATTTTCTATTGGACCATCACTATTGTGTACGTTTTGCCAAAAAATGATACACTGAGAGACCTGAACAAAGTGTTCTCTCTCCTTTACACAGTCCTGACCCCACTGGTCAATCCCCTCATTTATAGCCTGAGAAACAAAGAGGTCAAGGAGGCCCTGAGGAAAGCTCTCGGTAAATTTATGAATTTCAGAAGAATTCAGGCCATCCAAGCTAATATGTGTAAGATAAATCGAAATGGATTGAATCTGGATCCAAGCATAGCAATCTGGGTTGCCCCTCTTGATGGACTATTAACCCATGCCAGGGGAAAGAGAAGCAGTTCCTCAGAATGATTTAATCAATAAACATAATGTCTTGGTTTGTGAATTCTCCATGGGTGAATTTTGGTCAGAAATGGAAAAAAAAAAAAAAAAAAGCCCCAGTTTATTGAAAAAGTCTCCTTATTTTGAGGTTGTTACTATTTGGAGGGTTGAAATCAGAGACACTTTTTAATATTTTTTATTTCATTTTTTTAAAAAAACTGTATATAGAAATCATGATGAAGTTGGTTACTGTTTTTTTTTAATTTACTAAACACCTGTGTATGTGTGTATATATATGTATATATTTAATGAAGTTATGATTTTGGTAAATGATAAATTTCAACAGCCATTTCTGTCAAGGTATCTATCTAATCTATCTATTGATTGATCAATTTATGTTTGTTTACTGAATATATATTTCTTTCCCTTAAAGTCTGGATAATTTTTTACAAGATCTAGTTTGGAACAAAAGCTAATTTTTTTCTATGGGAACAATTTTTCGCTCCAATTTTTTCACCAGCTGTATCCTTGAGCAGATCAGGTTTGTCACATTTAATCATTTGAAATATTGTGTGGACAATCCTTGGGCTGACATTCATTTTTAGGTGACTCATTGCTAATAGTCAGTATGTAAAGTCCAGAATATGAGTTGTTTTTATTTGGTGTATGACTCACATGGCACAGTTCTTTCCCTGGATTGGGTAAGTGTAAGGTTTAGACTACACTTTTTCTTTTTCAAGGACTACTCAATGGTCTGAATTCAAAGCATCCTTTTCCTTTACTGGGCTGCAAATATGGTCTAAGAAACCCCAGAGTAGATTCACAAATGGACTTTTAGTCAACTAACTGCCACTCATTATGACTGGCAGCCCACTGGTTAGAGCACTCACCTGGGATGTTGGAGACCCCCATAGCTTCCGCCTCTTGTGGACGTGGAGTACATTATGTCAACAGGAGAGTGCTCGCCCATTGGCATAGCGCGCCTTCACCAGATGCACTACAGTGGCGCAGCTCTGCAGATGTAGTGCTTCTAGTGTAAACCTGCCCTCAGTCTTTCCTGTTGATGCTGCTCCATTGTGCCTGAACAATGATAATCATTGGGCCAGGAAGAGAGTGAATGAGTATGAGAACGACTCTACTGCAAGCTGCTTTGAGCAGTCACATGGAATGTGGTGGATCTAGCCCCACTGCTCCTGTGTTTTTTTAATTATTAGTCCAATCATCTCTCCACCTCATCATGGTCCAAGAGACAGACACTTTAAAAGCACTTTCTCAAAGGGTCCTGCACAGAGCCTGCCAGGAAGCAGCATAGACAGGGAACAGTGAAGGAATCACTTAGACAGAGATCTGGATAGAGAAGGGGTGTTCAGAGGCTATGAGCCACTCACTCCCTGCCATGCTGGGGAAAGCGTGATCGAATCCAGCATCCGGTCTGAAAGGAAGGGCCATGTATTGGGGACTATCTGACGGGGTGGTGTCCTATTCGCCACCAACAAGGGGAGCCGCCTGAGAACAGCTTTCTGGAATCAGACACAGCATCGGTCAGAGGCCACTTAGCAAAGCAATCTCCTCTGGGTTTGGACACTGGTCATGTCAGATATTTAGGCATCTAATTCCCACTGAAATCAACTCTGTGACTGATGCCCAGCGGTGCCTGTGTCCCAATTTTACTCACTGCTGTGATCTACAAAGCTGCCATATGTTTCTTGCAAAAAGCCAGGGTGAGGGGAAGAGGAATGCCCTTGTGACTTTTAGTCCAGTAGTTGGACCTCTCCCCTGGGATGTGTGAGACCCCCTCTTTAAGTCCCCCCTCTGCCTGAAGGAGAGAAAGGATTTGAACGGGAATATACTACCTCTCAGGTGAGTGCTGGAACCACTGGGCTGTGAACTATTCAGACTGTTGCTGCTACTGAAATTGTTCCACTGGGGCTGAACAACAAAAGGACAAGGGGACGGGATTGTGGGCCACTCCCTTCCTAGCTAAGTGCTCTAACGACTAGGCTACATAGACTCATTCTCATGCTGGTGCACTGTCTCTCGGACCCAATGTCTCTTTAATTATTTATTCACAGCAGAACAGCTTCAATGAAAGAGATGGAGGGACTCCCATATCAGAATATCTCATTGCCCAGTGGCTAGATCACACACCTGAGAGATTTCAGAGCCCAAGTGGGAAAATTGATATTGCTATGTCTGAACCCTGCAGTGCACGCCCCACAAGCCCGTGTCAGTAGGCCCAGAGTCTGCGATTCACTGCTGAGGGGATTTTTACTGTGGTGTAGACGTACCTACTGTGGCCTCACCAGCACAGAAAATAACTGAGTTTGATGGGATCTCTAAGAATGGGTGTCACACACACAGTGTGTCAGCTGACCTCTGACAGCTGGGGTCTGCAAACAATACATGGCTCATACTGGGATTTAGTCAAAAGGATTTAGGCTCCTATGTGTTTAGTTTTCAAAATGTGACTTAGGCTCCTAAGTAGAGCCGAGCAAATGACTGATTTTCTTTGTTAGTGGCCAAACTGAAAAATAATAATAAAAAAAAATATTTTATTTTGGGTCAACCTCCAATTATTATTTTCTTTTTCATTTCTGCATTTAGCTTTGTCATATTGTTTAGCTGAGTTGCGGTTTTGAATTTTTTCTTTAATCTTTTAAAAAACAAGCCTCGCAAAATTTCTAAAAGAAACATCATTTGGGAAAAAAAAGAGTTGAACTGTTTTGACTCTCTCTTTAGACACATGGCTAAATATTTTCCCACCTTTCATCTTATTCTTCTAAAATCTCTGCTCTAGGAACTGTTTTGGGGACAGTTCTCTGGCTGGTGTTATCCAGGAGGTCAGACTGGATGATCACAGTAGTCCCTTCTGACCTTGCAATCGATGAAACTATACAGAAGAACATAGCAGGGGGCATCTCAACTCAGCAAGATTGAATGTAACTGGCAGCAAAGGGAGGATCTTGGAAGAGACACAAGTGGTTGGGGCATCCTTGAGTCAGAACAAACCTCATCTCCCCCCTCCTGCATGATATTAACAGAACACTAATGGACATGGGGATGCACATTAGGGCTCTGTCGATGTCATGCACCCAATCTGTTCCACTTCATATTTCTCACCCTGCTCAGCACTATGCCTGGATACTCAACTGGGGTAAATCTGCACTCACATCAGTAGGCCTACTCTGATATACTTCAGCTGGGAATCTGGCCCTTGGACTCCAATGGTTACACCCATGCACACCAGCAGGCGATCATGGCAATTGACTCCAATGGTTACACCAATTCACACCAGCAGGGGATCTGGACCACTGGCTCCAATGGTAACACCCATTCACACCAGCGGGGGATCCGGACCATGTACTCCAGTGGAGCTAAGGCCAATTACACCAGCTGGGGATCTGGTTCCATTGGGTCAATGCAGTTAGATCAATTTACTTCAGAATAGCAAGTGGTGATAATGGAAGCTCATCTCCTTAAGCATAAAACTGGATTTGTTTGGAATAAATGTGGAGACAATTAGAACATGACACATGGGAGGCTAGGCTGATTGCAGTTTTAGACTCGAGCTATACACATTTTCTTTTCTATCTGATTAAGCTAGTGGCCTCCCAAGAAATGACACAGATTTACACCAGGTAGGAATCTGGCCAATTGTCTCCAAAGAAGCCAATGATTTAATCCAGCTGGGGAGCTGGTCCTTTGGCGTCCCACCGAGATCATAACCTGGCCTATTATTTGTAATGGGATCTTCTTCTTTTGCTAGTTAATATCTGTATCACTGGCCCTGGGATTTTTGTAATAACAAAGCACAACCTTCTTTTGTGCTCGACATTGAACTTTCAAATAAATAAAGCATATAATGCATCAGAAATATTCTGGGTATCTCTCATAGATTCCTAATTGTTCACAGTAAATTGGAACAAACGAGGATGGATCTTCAAAGGTGCCTAAATTAGAACTTGTTGAAAATTTTCCAAGAAAAGGAAAATAAGGTTCAGAAAATAAGGTTTTGTGAACAACAAAGCTTCTCCATCCAAAAGCGATTGTTTCAGGTCCTCTGCAGACTCATGTAGATGTTGCTGCATCAATCAGACTCAGGCAAGCTTCCCCTCTCAGGATGATTGGTTCTGGCTCTCTGAAGACTCAGGGAGATGGTATTCTGTTTGTTACTCTTAGTTCAACTTTTCCAGATTTCTACACAGTCATGTCACTCATGAATATTTTCACAAACACTTCACTGATTCCTAAATAATCATACGAAAGACATAACACAGTTTCCAAGGAATCAATGCAATCTGAACTCTGGTATTTTATTTATTAACATATTTATGAAGATGTTAAAACAAATCTGGTCAGTTCTAACTTCTCAATTCTGTGCTCAGGTTTTCAGCCTATAAGTGATTGGAGTGAAGGTTGTTATTGTTCACAGAAGAATGGGTGGGGAGGGATAGCTCAGTGTTTTGCACATTGGCCTGCTAAACCCAGGGTTATAAATTCAATCCTTGAGGGGGCCATTTAGGAATCTAGGACAAAAATCTGTCTACGGATTGGTCCTGATCTGAGCAGGGGGTTGGACTAGATGGCCTCCTGAGGTCCCTTCCAACCCTGGTGTTCTAAGATTCTATGAAGAAGAAGAAATCTGGATGTTTCAATGAAAATCTCCTCATTTCAGTTTTCAGTAGTAGTGGTTCCAAGACACAAAACCCAGATCCAATGTCTGGGGATATTCAAATTCAAGAAAATATTTTGAGACCTTGCAGTAATCTGAACACTGGGTCTAATTAACTAGTTTTCTCCATCTGCTGTGTGCACACCCTTAAAAGACATGGTTAAGCCATGCTTATTTTGTCACGGTCTTTACTAAAAAGGTTAATAATCACCACATACACAACACAATTACTATTAACAACAAGGAGGAAGGAACACAACCCAAAATAGGGAAAGAATGAGCCAAACAATATTAGTAATGTACTCAAGTTGGCAGGAACCTGATGAAATCCATCCTAGGATACTTATTAGCAATTATCTTTGAGAACTCATGGAGGATGATTGATGTCCCAGAGTACTGGAGAAGGAAAAATAATAGTATCTAGCTTTTAAAAGGGAGTACAAAGACCACCTGGAGAATTATAGACCAGTCAATCTAACTTTGATATCTGGACAGACACTGGGACAAGAAATTATTAAATAATGCATAAGCATCTAGAGGATAAAAGGGTTATAACTAAGAGCCAGCATAGATTTGCCAAGAACAGATCATGCCAAACCAACCTTATTTCCTTCTTTGATAGGGTACTAGCCTAGAGGATGGGAGGAAGCAGTAAACATAATATATGTTGATTTTAGTGAGATTTTTGATACAGTGCCACATGACATTCTCATAAGCAAACTAGGGAAGACATTACTGAAAGAGTAGTTATCAATGGTTTGCTGTAAAACAGGGAGTGTTTATCCAATGGAATCTTGCAGGGGTCAGTCTTGGGTCTGGTACTATTAAATATTTTCATTAATGACTTGAATATAGGACTGCAGAGTAAGCTTCTAAAATTTGCAGATACCACCAAGCTGGAAAGGATTGCAAGCACTTTGGAGGACAGGATTAGAATTCATATTAGACTTTGGCAAATTAGATAATTGATTTGAAATCAACATAAGGAAATTGAATAAAGGAAAATGTAACATACTACACTTAGGAAGGAAAATCAAATGCACAATTAAAAAACGCATAATAACTGACTAAGTGGTAGTACTACTGAAAAGCAAGTGGGGGTTATAGTGGATCACAAATTGAATATGAGTCAACCGTGTGATGGAGTTGTGAAAAAGACAAATATCTTTCTGATCTATGAACAGGAGTGTGGTACGTAAGACATGAGAGGTAATTGTCCGCTCTACTCAGCACTGGTGAGACCTCAGTTGGAGTCCTGTGTCCAGTTCTGGATGCCACACTCTAGGAAAGATGTGGATAAACTGAGAGAGTTCAAAGGAGAGCAACACAAATGATAAAAGGTTGAGAAAACCCACCCTGTGAAAAACAGTTAAAAATTGGTTATGTTTAGTCTTGAGAAAAAAAGACTGATGGGGGGACCTGATTACAGACTTCAGATATGTTTAGAGATGTTAATAAGAGGACAGGGATCAATTTTTCTCCATGTCCACTGAAGAGAGGACACAAAGAAATGGGCTTAATCATCGGCAAGGGAAATTAGGTTAGATACCAGAAAAAAAAACTTTTTATCTATAAGTGTAGTTAAACTGTGGAAAAGGCTTCCAAGAGAGATTGTGAAATCCCCATCCCTGGAGGTTTTTAAGAATAGATTGGCCAGTCACCTGCCAGGTCTGGACTAGAGTTAATTGGTCCTGCCTCAGCTCAGGGGATTGGACTTGATGACCTCTCAAGGTCCCTTCCTGACTTACATTTCTATTGTTCAATTAATCTAGCAAGCATGAGAACCAATTGCGGTGAAACTGTGGTGGCATGGACTTCAGTGTGGGCTATCCACCCCAATGCATAGCCAGGGTTCTGAACAGGCATGGCCAGCCCATCCTGCCATGGCTTCACTGCTATCGGTGCCCAAACTAGCTAGATCAAAACTAGTGTGTATATGTCTATACATGCTGGACTCCTGCCCTCCGATTACAGTATAGACATACCCTTAAACCCTAATTGGGACATAAGTGGGGTGTGGACACACATTGCCCATTTCCAGAGCTGCATTTCACTTTCTATGTGACAATGCTGCAGTTGTGATCATGGCTGTGGAGAAAATGTGACCTGAGTGAACCTTAAAATCTGAGAAACAAGAAGGCAAATGAAAAGCATCTGGGTTTTTTTCTAATCTCATGATTTTGAAGCCCACATCCTGAGATTTTGGGGGTCTGACATAATTTCTGAATGTTTGCGGTTGGCAATATATGTTTGTGTATGCATGAGAGTGTTTTTTCTCTGTGTGAATGTATATGTCTTTGGATAGGTTCTGCCACTGCTTTGTTTAATAGAAGAAGAAGAAGAAGAAGAAGAAGAAGAAGAAGAAGAAGAAGAAGAAGAAGAAGGTTTTATGGATTTTGAGCTTTCAGGAGGCTACATTTTGAAGCTTTTCTTCAAACCACATGGGCTACAAATGTACTTTATTTTTAGCAGAACACTGAGATTCTCTTGTATTCACAAGCCTTCAGAAGCTGGGGCTTTTTAGAATAAAATATTGCAGGATTTGGCAACAATCTAGATGTTGCCTGGAATTTCCAAAGGAGCCTAAAGGAGTTAGGCACTGAAATGCCATCTGAAATGGGCAACTTGGAAAGACAGAAAGAAACATCAGTTTTTTAATAGAATGTATAATCTCTTATTGTAAGTTTGCATTTATACACAGAACAATTTGCTATGACAACTTTTACAGAGAATAAAATAAAATAAAAAGTGAAAGAGGGAATCAGAAGTTGGCAGCTGAAGACTGGGAAATTCCAATTTATAAATCATACTAGAAAGTCTGAGAGAGGAGAAAGAGATGAGAAGAGGGTGTATAATACAATTATATTGAAAACAAGATGGATGTACAATTTAAGAAGTGAAAAAGATGAAGTTATTCCAAGTAGTGGCCACCAGATAACCACATATATACATAGGGGATGTTACACCATAAAACAACTAACAAAAGTTGAATTGTGTTTATATTTGGCATATACTAGAAAAAAATATCATTATTTGTTAATGATTTGATAGATAGACTGAAATCAAACGAGTCAGTTTCCAGAAAAGCTAAAACAAAAAATAGTAGTTTATCCCAAATCAGTGACATTTTATTTCAACAGAAACATTTTTGTCTCTTTAAATTCATTGAGACTGTAGTTAGAACATAAGTAGCAGATTCTGCTATCAGTTATACTGTTATAAGTATAGAATAAATCAATTGAAGTCACAGGTGTTACACTACATCTCCACTTACATAACTAAGAAAAGAATCTGGCCCTAAACGATGGCATTATATGTATGTAAATCCATCCATACAATATAACATAAACCCAAGTTCAGTAGTCCATATATAAAAATATAGGCCCAATATGTTATTTCTGGTTATACAATGATCCACTAATTTAGCAATCCTGCTAACATATCTTTTTCACACGAGAATAGTTAAGAAGGATTACACATGTCAAAAAGAAACGTGATAGATTTGACCTCCTTTACACACACACACAGAAGGTATGTCCTTTCTCACTCCATCCAACTCCATTTCTTAGGTAGAGACCCTACTCTGTTCTGTTTAGATTCTGTGACTGTTAGACTACATCTAACTATTAGTTGAACAAAATATTCAGGATCACCCCCACTAAACTTATCTTCATGACTTGGTGAAGTGTTGTGTCACAGTTACTTGAGCTGTCATCTTATCCACCTGAAACGCCTTTGGAGGTTAGCCATTCTTCCCACTCCATAATTTCCCCTTTGAGGCTAAGAGCTGACTCCATTCCCATCACTGTTAATACAGTCTAGAGAATCCAGATGTGATTAGCTTTTGGTTAATTTCAACCACCCATCAGACAAAATGCCAAGGGAAATTCCTCTTTCTTACATGAAGGATAAATAATGAATCAGAAGAGATGCAGGCTCTTCGGCACTTCATACAACGCAAGTCAAGCGGGATGTCAGGACCCTGGCTGTCTGCTGAGAGAATGGAAGCAAGTGAAGCAAACAATGACTGAAGGCAGAGAGTGCAGCAAATATTCTGGTTTCCAAAATGTTGACTGAACAGGGGTCAGATCAGAGATAAGAGAACATCCAGATCAGCCTTAAAGGTAAAGCAACCTTTACCCACTCTTTCTTTTTGAAACCAGATGGCAAAATGCAAAGACAAACTTTCAAAGACTTATAATTTCCAAGACCTGAATGCTACTATGATCATCTGACCTCCTGTGTAAACACAGACCATAGAACTTCTGCAAAATAGTTCCTGATAGAACTGGAGAAAGGCCTTTTAGAAAAATATGCAGTTGAAATTAAAAATTGCCAGTGATGGAGAATCCACCACAAAACTTGGTAAGTTTGTGTAAATAGTTAATTGCCCTCCCTGTTAAAAATGTATGCCTTATATCAGAGGTCAGCAACTTTTCAGAAGTGGTGTGCCGAGTCTTCATTTATTCACTCTAATTTAAGATTTTGCATGCCAGTAACACATTTTCACATTTTCTAGAAGATCTCTTTCTATAAGTCTATAATATATAACTAAACTAGTGTTGTATGTAAAGTAAATAAGGTTTTTAAAATGTTTAAGAAGCTTCATTTAAAATTAAATTAAAATGCAGAGTCCTCTGGACCGGTGGCCAGGACCTGAGTAGCATGAGTGCCACTGAAAATCAGCTCGCGTGCCGCCTTTGGCATGAGTGTCATAGGTTACCTACCCCTGTCTTATATCCATTCTGAATTTATCTATCCTCAACTTCCAACCACTGGATCATTTTATACTTGCTTGACTCAAGTGACCACTACCAAATATTTGTTCCCTATATAAGCACTTAGGGCCAGATTTGTAAAGATATTTAGGTGCTGAGTGGGTTTTCAAAATAACCTAGGGGCCTAAAATTCATTGACGTCAATGGGAAACAGACACCAAAATGCTTTTGAAAATTCCATTAAGCATCCAAATACTCTTTATAAATCTAACCCTTAGGCCCTGATCCACAAAGGGATTTGGACATTACAACAATCGTTGTTGCAACACCTAACATTTAGGTGCCTTGAAAATCAAGGAATTCACAAATCCTGGGTTAGTTGCTATGGATATATCTACACTGTTCTGGAAACCTAGCTGTCATGGTACAATTCTCCACTCTGAACCTTAGACTCCAAAAGATGGGGTACCAGCATGAATTCCTCTAAGCTCAATTACCAGCTTAGAACCTGTAGCGCTGCCACCAACCAGGAAGTCCAGTGCCTGGTACACTCTGGTCCCCACAAAACCTTGCCCGGGGACCCCCAAGACCCAGACCCTCTGGATCTTAACACAAGGAAAGTAAACCCTTTCCCCTACCGTTGCCTCTCCCAGGCTTCCCCTCCCTGGGTTACCCTGGAAGATCACTGTGTGATTCAAACTCCTTGAATCACAAAACAGAGAGGACAATTCACCTTCCTCCCTCCTTCTCTTTCCCCCTCCCAGACTCTTCCTGAGAGAAAGTAATCCTGGCACAGAGAGAAATCAGCCTCTCTCTCCCTCTTCCCTCCTTTCTCCCCACCAATTCCCTGGTGAATCCAGACCCCGTCCCCTGGGGTCTCACCAGAATAAAAAACAATTAGGTTCTTAAACAAGAAAAACTTTTAATTAAAGAAAGAAAAAAACAGTAAAAATTATCTTTGTAAATTTTAAAAAAATGGAATAGGTACAGGGTCTTTCAGCTACAGACACTGGGAACACCCTCCCAGCCTAAGTATACAAGTACAAATTAAAATCTTTTCCGCAAAATACCAATTTGAACTCCTTTCAGCCAAATACACATTTGAACTTCTTCCAACCAAATACACATTTACAAATAAAGAAAACAATCATAAGCCTAACTCGCTTTATCTACTTAGTACTCACTAGTCTGAACTTATAAGAGCCGGTATTGGAGAGATTGGAGAGAAACCTGGTTGCATGTCTGATCCCTCTGAGCCTCCAGAGTGAACAACAACCAAAACTAACAGCACAGCACAAAAACTTCCCTCCCTCAAGATTTGAAAGTATCCTGTCCTCTGATTGGTCCTCTGGTCAGGTGACAGCCAGGCTTACTGAACTTGTTAACCCTTTACAGTCAAAGAGATATAAAGTACTTCTGTGCTATTAACTTTTCTTATCTGTTTATGACACTAGCCAAAGAGGGACATTTTTCGTCTCAAGAGGTAGAATATAAAAGCAGAACTTTTAAACATTCATAGCACCAGTCAGGTCTTTCATTAAAGAAGGAACCTGTCTGAATTTGTTTTGTTTGAAATAGGGCAGCAGAATATGAAAAATCTGCTCCAAATTGAGGCAACTCACTTCCCTGGTAGTGAAGTTTTGAATATTTCTATAGTGAGGTGTAAGGCTGCTCACTGAAATAAAACGTGATCTACAAATTCTATTCTGATTTCTTCTGTGACTCTTAGATGCAACCCAGGCAAACATAAAATGGGGAAATCAAACATCCATCTCAGAATTCATCCTCCTGGCATTCGGAAATCATCCTGAACTGCAGATTTTTCTCTTCCTGCTGTTCTTAGTGATCTACGTTGTGACCATGGCTGCGAACATCCTCATCATGGTACTAGTTGTGACTGATCAGCACCTTCACACCTCCATGTACTTCTTCCTGGGGAACCTGTCCTGCTTGGAGACTTGTTACACCTCCACCATCCTGCCCAGGATGCTGGCCAGTTTCCTGACTGGGGACAGAACAATTTCTGTAACTGGTTGCCTAATACAATTATATTTCTTTGGTTCTCTAGTTAACACAGAATGTTACCTCCTAGCTGCGATGTCTTATGATCGGTATTTAGCAATATGCAAACCACTGCACTATGGAACCCGTATGAATAACAGGATCTGCTTCCAGCTAGCAGCTGGCTCTTGGATAAGTGCATTTTTGGCTGTTATCATTGTCATAATTTTAATGTCACAGTTAATTTTCTGTGGCCCTAATGAAATTGACCATTTCTTTTGTGATCTCACCCCAATGATAAAACTGTCCTGCAGTGATACCCATAAGATGGAATTTGTGACCTTTTGGGGCTCTGTTTTATTCACTTTACCTCCATTTCTGTTGACCATGACATCCTATGTTTATATCATAATTGCCATCCTGAGAATCCCTTCCACCACTGGGAGACAAAAGGCCTTTTCTATCTGCTCCTCCCACCTCATTGTGGTGACCATTTTCTATGGAACCCTGATGATTGTCTATATCTTACCAAAAACTGAGAAGCTGAGGGAGCTCAACAAAGTGTTCTCCCTTTGCTACACGGTCCTGACACCCCTGCTCAATCCCCTGATCTACAGCCTGAGAAACAAAGACGTCAAGTTGGCCTTCAGAAAAGCTGCCAGGAAATATGTGGCTTTCATGAATTAATGGACTGAAGGTGAAATGACATGGAGATTGTGTAATCTCAGCCCCTCTACCCAAGAAGCAGAATCTGGCCCACCTGTTTGTCAGAGGCGTGCGTTGTAACTTGCTCAGAGTGAGTGACAGGTGATAAGAGTTATCTAAACCTGTGTGTAGAAAGGAGAGTTGGAGGGGGAAAAATGGCACCTACTGATTTACTTGAAGTAACCTATGGACTTAGAGGTTTTCATGATTTCTGGGACGGTCACCAAAGGCCAGACCCACCAAGGGACTTAGGCACCTAAACTCCATATTTAGGCACTGCTGTGATCCACAACCTCCCCCCATACACACACTTAGCTTCCACTTAATCCTCAATTCACTAGACACCAAATTGTTTGTTGTAAGTTCCCTAAGAACCTAACTTTCTGTTTCTGAGAATAAACCCAAGGGAAGAGGAATTGAATTAGGGTCTCCTCCTACACCTGGGGTGAGGTCCCTAGCCATGGGGGCTACAAGTTTTAAAGGAGAGCTTCTCTCCCACTATCTGTTTTGTGTTTCCAGTTCGTTGCTCGCCAGTGGAGAAATGCACCTCCCTGCAGCCCAGATTTTCGTGCTGATCTCTTTGAGGGGCATGGCTTAGTACACACTCCTCATGTCAGCATCTGGTCTTGGCTAGATTAAGCAACTCCCAACCTAGGTGCTGGGTTTTGTGGATTCCATTCTCAGGCCCCTAGCTCTCCCTATGCATCTCATGTTGTGACCCAGGGGCTGCTTGTTCCCAACTGGCAGAAGACACAGGGTGAATAATGGTTGAGGTATCCTCTGGGTCTACTCTCCACAAACTAGTTCAGCAAAGGGTGCCATGGAAGGTGGCAACAGAAAGCCTGTGTCACACTGGTCATCATCAGCATTGTGAGATATACAGATAATATG
This sequence comes from Gopherus evgoodei, assembly GCF_007399415.2. NCBI lineage: Eukaryota > Metazoa > Chordata > Testudines > Testudinidae > Gopherus > Gopherus evgoodei. The sequence continues at coordinate 1,575,288 of NW_022060066.1, read as the reverse complement.
TGAGGAATTATGAAAATTATGTTCTTTATTTATGGCTTGTGAGTTGGGGCCGGTCACCAGAAATCAATAAACAGTCTGAATACATGTGGTAAATTGAGTATTGTATGGGTCACAATGGACTCCCATTTTTACAGTTGAGTGAATTGCCAATGAAGGGATTGTAACATCTTCTGAGAGAGGGAGGTTTATAAACCAGCAGGAGAGAGATGGCAATAAATTTTTGGACTTACTCTGCGTCCTTCACCTACAGAATATGTTTAAAGTAAATGCTGGTAGGAGAACAACTTTGGCTGATTTAAACTTCATAGACAGGAGGATATCATGTTATAGCTAAGTTGAGACTCTAACGTGTTGATGTTTTATTGTCTATGTAACCCTTTCTTTTTAATACTTCTTTTGGCTATCATTTGAATCTCAGATCTTCCTTAAATAAATTTCTATTTGCTTTCCCTCTGATCCAAGTGCTGTGTGTTAAAAGCAGAGCTGGGGTGTCCCATTCCTTCAGGAATAGAAGATTTCTCAAAAGGAAATCGATAACACAACACCCTTAATCTATGGCATCACAACCTGGTTCATCATAATAACTGGATCTTCTTGCTATCCACAAACATGATCAAATAGCTACCCCAGGAACTCCACACACCTTTACAATGTTGATGTGATTGAAGAGGTGCAGGCTTCAAATCACAAACCCAGGTTAGATATTGCACTGTTATCTCTTATCAAGATTATCCCTAGTAATAACTTTTAATAAATTATCCTCAGTAAGAGCTAAGCTCTATAAATAGACTGTGAATTTCCTCTATAAATGTTTTCTTGGGGCCATCTCTCCACTAACGTCAAGCCCACAGAATTCCCATTGGTGCTCTAGGCAGAGGAAAACTCTTTGAGATGTTCTCAAAACCAATCCAGTCTTCCAAAACCTCAAGGTCACTGAAACCTTTCACATTCCAGAGACCCTGACCCTTGGATCACTACCTCACCCCTGTATTCAGAGTCTGTGTAAAATCAATATCAATAGGATTAGTGGAAATTGGATGCTGATTGGAAATTTTCCAGTGGAACAACATTCCATCAGGAACATGTTTGATTCATTAAAATCAAAGCTTTCCATTGGAACAGTGTTCTTTTCAGTGAAATTTAGCTTTGTGAATACATATAATTTTAACAAATACATTTAAAAAGAAATAAAATTATATAGACTTACAGATAATAATATAAATGAAAAGGATATATCATTAAAATATTAAACATTCTAAAATTATAAAAGAAATAGAAGTAAAAATACAATATAAAAAAGTAAAATAAACTAAATCAAAAGGACATAAATTAAAATAAGAAAAAAACATTATAAAATTATAAAATAAAAATAAAATTAACTGTAAAAACATAAAAATAAAACAAAACCAAAGATTATAGCATCAAAGTAATCAATATAAAATGTAATAAAAATAATATAATGATATTTAAAACAAAATGTATATAAGAAAATATTTTTAAAATGGAAAATTAAAAATTATATATATATAAAATAGAAATAGTAACAAATGGAAGTGAAATGTGCCAGATGAGAGTTCCTGGGGACCTGTGCTCCTCCATCACATGTTAGGTGACCAATGCCAGGTGCTTCAGAGGGATTGAAGAGAACAGGTCAATTATTGAGTGATCCATCCTCTATCATTCAGAGGCAGTCAGGGGTTTATGGAAACTCAGAGCATGGAGTTGTATCCCTGCCCATCTCGACTAATAGCCATTGATGGACATATCCTCCATGAATGTATCTAGTTCTTTTTTTAACCCAGTTATAGTCTTGGCCTTCACAACATCCTCTGGTGAGGAGTTCCACAGGTTGATTGTGCATTTTGTGAAAAAATACTTCCTTTGTTTGTTTTAAACCTGCTGCCTATTAATTTCATTTGGTGACTCCCAGTTCTTGTGAAATGTGAGGGGGTGTATAACATTTCCTTATGCTCTTTCGCCATATTTTCATGATTTTATAGAACTCCTCCTTAGTCATATGTTTTCTAAACTGAATAGTCCCAGGCTTTTCAATCTTTCCTCATGTGGAAGTTGTTCCATACCTTTAATTATCTTTGTTGCTCTTCTCCGCTCCTTCTACAATACTAATATTTATTTTTTACAGATGGGTGACCAAAACTGCATTCAGTATTCAAGGTGTGGGTGTACCATGGATTTGTATAGTGGCATTATAATATTTTATGTCTTATTATCTACCCCTTTTTTAATGATTCCCAACTTTTTGTTAGCTTTTTTGACTACTGCTACACATTGAGTGGACGTTTTCAAAGAACTATCCACAATGATTCCAAGATCTCTTTCTTGTGTGGTAACAGCTAATTTAGACACCATCATTTTGTATGTATAGCTTGGATTATGTTTTCCAATGTGCATTACTTGTCACTTATCAATACTGAAATTAATTGGACATTTTGTTGCCAAGTCACCCAGCTTTTTGAGATCCTTTTGTAGCTCCTCACAGTCTGCCTGGGACTTTACTATCTTGAGTAGTTTTGTATTATCTGAAAAATTTGCCATCTCACTTTTTACCTCTTTTTTTCAGATCATTTATAAATATGTTGAACCACACTAGTCCCAGTACAGACCCCAGGAGGACACCATTATTTACTTCTCTCCATTCTGAAAACTGACCATTTATTCCTACCCTTTGTTTCCTATCTTTAAAGCAATTACTGATCCATGAGAGGACTTTCCTTCTTATCCCATGACATCTTACTTTGCTTAAGAGCCTTTGATGAGGGACCTTGTCCCATACTGAGTCTTCCCCAACAAATCATGTTCAACTATGTGTCTGACAATTCTGTTCTCACTATAGTTTCAACCAATTTTTCTGGTACTGAAGTTTGGCTTACAGGCCTGTAATTGCCAGGATCACCTCTGGAGCCCTTTTTAAAAATTGGCATTATATTTGCTATCCTCCAGTCATCTGGTACAGAAGCTGATTTAAATGGTAAGTTACAGACTACAGTTAGTTTGACACTGCAACCTGGGACAGTTCCTCTGATTTGCCACCTAAGGTATGGGATTCTCCCTCGCATCCTCTGCAGTGATGACCAATGCAAAGGATTTATTTAGTTTCTCCACAGCAGTCTTATCTTCCTGGAGTGCTCCTTTAGCACCTCAGTCATCCATCCAGTAGCCCCACTGGTTGTTGGGCAGTCTTCCTGCTTATGATGCACTTAATTTTTTTTTTTGGCTGTTAGTTTTTGTGTTCTTAGCTAGTTGGCAATCAGTTAGTCCCTGATTATGTGAGTAGGAACAGCCTAGGCAAACATCTGAACAAGAGAATGCTGGATGCCACCTCAGAGGCCCATCTCCAGCCATGGCCATCCCTGATGCTTCAGAGGAAGGAGACAAATAAACACCTCTCCTAATATAGATTGCTGGTGGGTGATCCCCTTCCTGACCCAAAACTCTGAAGCATGAACTTTAGGACCTAAGATATAAACCAGAAGTGAGCCCCATGGCTACTGAGCCCTTCCCCCACACCATCACAAGAAATACACTCATACATTTATACATCTCTCTCTTAAAACTAATTAAGTTGTGTCCCCCTACAGCTCCTGTTGGAAGTCTGTTCCGAAACGGCACCCCTCTGATGGTGAGAAACATTCTTTTCATTTACAGCCTGAATTTGTTCATGGCCATTTATATCCACTTATTTTTGTTCCAGCAAAGAGACAGAATTAGGAAAAGGAGCTCTGGCATAACTTTTATCCCAGCACTTAGAAGTCTTATCTGGGATGAAGGAGACCACCGCTTCAAGTGTTTGATGAGGAGAAATCATTTAAACAGATATCTGCCCCCGCCCATGTGTGTTCCTGACCCCTGGGGTCATGGGATGTCCTGATGTGGGTCTCTCTCTCAATCTCTCCTGTTGAAGCCTGGGTCCCTTCGTGAATCTAACCCCAACTGGGGATCAAATCTATTGGTTCTGTCATAATATTGCATATGGGTCACAAATATACGTGCCACTATCAGGTCAGACTGTCATAAGTCAGCAGACAAGCCCAAAACTGATGATATACTATCGTTTGATTTAACAGGGTCAGCGATAAATATGTGCTCACCATGAAGCCCCAGACAGTCCTCTTAGACAGTTGGTTTCTATTAGCACCCAGATAAACTGGACTTCTGTGATGAAAGGTTATTAATACCAAAATCAGCACACATTATGTCACTTACCCCTAGGAGGGGGTGGCAAGCAGCTCTGCATACTGCCGCCCCTGCAGTTCCCATTGGCTGCAGTGCCCAGCCAATGGGAATTGTGTTGCTAGCACTCAGGGCACAGGGGGACAGTGTGCAGAGCTGCCTCCTGCACCCTGCCTAGGAGCAGCCAGGACAGGTCGCTGCTTGCAGGGAACCACTCGAGGTAAGTGGTCCCTGGATCCTATACCCCTTCCCATGCCCCAATCCCCTGCCCCGAGTCCCCTCCCACACCCAAACTCCCTTCCAGAGCCCGTGCCCCAAACCCCCTGCTGGCCCAACCCTCTGCCAGCCCCCTCCAACCAGACTATAAACTGGAATTTCAATGAAAATCATAAATGCTGGTTTATAGAGCTTTCCAGCTGGTGAAGTACCAGATAAAACAGCTTTTACTGTACATATTTTTGGTCTAGAGTTAATGAAGTATAATGCACATCAGCAAGTTGATCAGTCAAGACAATAGCACTAACATGTCCCTTTAATCTATACCTACACGTGAATTGGCTCAAACGTACCACAACCTTTTAGCATTTATTTGGTCTTCATACACGAGTGAATTACCCTATTTCTCCAGATTGAACCTGAGCCTGAGCTTCTCTGCCAGGGTCACAGGCTCCAGTAGAGCTATAGCTGATTTACATATTCTGGGGATCTGGGCAATTGACTTCAATGGATCAGTGCTGATTTAGAGCGGTGGAAGACTTGGCCCGAAGTGTCAGTCATCTACCTGAGCTGAGAATGTCCCAAATACTGTTCAAGGCTAATTCCCCACTCTGGCACTTCAAGTGCAGAAGGTGGGGCCCGCAAGAATTCTAAAATTAACACTGGCCACTCCACACTTGTATTAAACTCCCAAGGTTACAGCTTCTCTCTGCCCTTGGATTGGTTGATTCTGGCACTACCCAAGTGCAGAACCCCTTTGAAAGCCCAGCAAGGCCCACTTGGGAATTCCTTCCTGTTTGGTACCCTCAAGCCCTTTCACACACACCCATTCAAGAAAGATCTGAGAAAAAAAAAAAAGGAAATCAGCTGTTGCCACCAGCTAATTAAACAACATATGCACAAACCTAAGACACAAAAATTCAATTCTGTTCTTAAAAAAGGTAAATTTTATTTTTTTTTAAAAGGAAAGAAAATACATCTGGGAATTCAGCTATTGCTTGATTTTAAAAGACCAATTACAAGGATTAAGCACCAAGAATAGCTTTCTTGAGGTCTAGCTTAAAATTTTACAAGCAAACCAAAAACACCGTGGTTAATATAGTAAGCAGAGGCCCTGAGATATAAACCTTGGTATCAAAGGCCCAGTATGAGGCATGAGGCCTGAACTAAAGTAATGGTCAAGACTTTGCTAACATAAAGCAAAGTTAAGCTGTGAGCAAGAGGCAGGCCCTGCTCACGGAAGCTTGCAAGAAAAGGGCTGATGTTGCATAAACATATATCCACATAGTGTATTGAAGCATAAACACGGTACCAGGACACACTAATACTGTACATTCCGCACAGATAACAAGGAACAGGCTGACCTAACCCAATGATAGGGGCAAAAGGGTACTATGATGGATAGAGTTGTTTTGTTCGCACCAACATGTACAAGATGAGAGGCGGCACCTTACTACGTAGAGGGGTTGTACCTTGCTACGTAGAGCGGTTGCACCTCAATACGTCAGGAATGACGTGTAACTTGTTTGTACCTGTGTATAAGAATGCATCCCTGGGGCGGTATCTTTGTCCAGCCGAGGGGGCAGTGGAAAGTCCCACCACTGACTGAGCTGAGTCCATTGTCAGGAAGCACATATGTACTGGCTAGCTGCACCTTAGCACCACCTTGGACTACATTTGCCGGGGAGCTGGAGACTGTGTTTCTCTTCGACAATAAACCTGGCCGATGTGCCTTCGTACCTTACTAGAGTCTGTGGTCATTGGGGGTTCCTTTTGGGTCTGCTATGTCAGCTATCTTCAAAGAGCTGGGACAGCACACATAGGGAACACACGCACGCAGCCGAGTGATATCAACATTGAGCAGAGCAGAGCACCACACCGGTAGGCATCTGACAACAGTTAGCACATAGAGGAATCCACAAGCCATCAAGAAATAAAAGGGATAAAACTAATCACATATTCCTAGACATTTCCTAATCGACTTACATATCTGGTGTTTAAATGAATGTAGTTTCTAGGTATGATACTGATGATTTTTTCATACCTGGCCCAAGTTTTTCACAGCATAAATCTGCCCTGTGTGCTTCTCTCCAGGAGAATTACAACAGACAGACAATAGGTGAGTTGTTTTTCAGTTTTAAAAAGTTATAGCCTTCCCATTGGATCTTTTGGCCAGGTGCCTGCTCACTTCCTTTTACCTATGCATAGCAGTGAGACATATTAATCCTTTATGGGTAGAGCAATTAGAGAATAGCTTCTAAGAGGGATTTTATAGCTACTGTTTGGCTGGGTATCCACAAAAGGGAACTCCCTCCACCCCTCATTTATCACAACACTAGTTACCCACAGTTCTATGTTCAACATTACTTGAGAAATTTTCCCAATAAATTCCTTAGAGCTGTTTTCACCTCCTCGTTTTTCAGGGTGTAGATGATGGGGTTTAGCATGGGAGTCAAGATGCTGTACTGGATGGAGACTATTTCATCCACAGCCACAGAGGAGACTGATCTGGACTTTGTGTACTGGATGAAAGCTGCCAGGTACAACAAACCAACCACAATCAGGTGGGAGCTGCATGTGGAGAAGGCTTTTCGCTTGCCCTGCACAGAGGGCATCCTCAGGATGGTGGAGATGATGTGAATGTAGGAGATCAGGGTGAGGAGGAAGGAGATCGCTCCAAGTATCACAGCAGAAGCAAGAAGCACCACTTGACTGGTGAAGGTATCAGTGCAGGACAGTTGTAATAGGGGAGGGAGCTCGCAGCTGAAATGACGGATTTGATTGGGCCCACAGAAATGCAACTTGAAGGTGAAAACCGTGTTAAGCAGGGCATATAATAACCCTACGGTCCATGCCCCACTCACCAGCTGAACACAGATCTCTTTGCTCATCATCTCCATGTAATACAATGGGTCACAGATGGCAGCGTAGCGATCATAAGCCATTGCTGAAAGAATGAAAACTTCTGTACCAGCTAAGAGGATAAAGAAGAACATCTGGGTAATGCAGCCATTGACCGAAATAATTTTGTGCTTTGCTAGGAAGTTCATTAGCATTGTAGGCACTGTGATGGAGGAATAGCAGATATCAACAAAGGATAAATGGAAGAGGAAGAAATACATAGGTGTGTGAAGGTGAGAATCAGCTCTTATCACCAGCATGATCAATATGTTCCCAACCAGAGTAACCAGGTAAATAACTAAAAACATCAAGAAGAGGAAAATCTGTACCTGTGGATCATTGGAAAGTCCCAGCAGAATAAATTCAGTCACTTTGGTTTGATTTTCCATTGGGATTTATTTAGAATATCTTTGATCTAGAAGACCAGAAAAAAATTAAATTAACACTTCTCATAAAAGTAAATTGCAACAACATGTGCACATCCTCAGACAAGTAGCATGCATGTAAGGAGAGCCCTATTCCAGCCTGTAAAAGGTATGTTTTAAACAGAGTAAATTGCGAGAGAGAGAGAGAGAGAGAGAGGCTGGATGGAATTTGTGTGTTTTAAATTGACAATATGGGCTGGATACACAAAAGGACTTGGGCATCTAACTGCCCCTTTCGATGCCTAAATCCCAGCATCAGGTCCCACCAGTGACTAAGGGACAGTCTGCTGTGGGGCTCCCTCTGCCTCTCCTCTTGACCCTGTTCCGCTGTGGATACCTAATAAAAGAGGCAGTGCAGCAGAGTTACTGGATCCTGGGACTTCTGCATCTGGGGTTAGGGTTCTAACCACAAGGCTGTGAAGGCATTCCCACACTCGCGCTTCAATCTGGTCATATGATTTCAACAGAGCTACAACTGAGTTAGACCAGCATGGGGTCTGGAAGATTGACTCCAATGGCGCTATGGACAATTTGCAATAGCTGGGCAACTGGCCAAATCTATAAAAATAATCTTTCTCTATTACATTTTGTCAGTTATTCTAGACAATTTTATTGAAAACACTCTTTAATATCTGTAGTGTATGTTTGGAGTCATATCTATTAAAATCATCAGGATTTTTCAAGAAAAAGAAATGAATGGGGCCAGCAAACATTCTCTCAGCACCGTGACATAAATTTGAAAAGAGGGGACTGATAGAAATTAATGGGACTGTTGTTCCTAAGTCATTTAAACTCCGACTCAATGGGACTTTTGACTCATTATTCTGCATGTCTGAATATCAGGCTTTACATATAGAAGAGAATCTATCCTGCCCCCACGGACTTCAGTGGTTATTTTAACATTAGTTTTCAATGGAAATGGGAATGAAGCCAATGCTCTCTCCAATGTCCCATCTATTTTTTCTCCCCATATGACCTTAGAGAGAAAATCGCCATGCCTTCATTATCAACTCATGAGACAAATACCTAAGCACAGAGATTGACTTTGTACCAGAACCTGAATGTAAACACAGGCAGATTCTGTGTGAAGGGAAATTTCACAGTAGATAGAAGTAAATTGCTGGCCCCTGGCAAAGATCTTTACTGGGAACACTTGTCTTCAATACAGACACAAATGATCTGGAAAAAAACTATTAAATCACACAAAATGTTTGCATACAATACAAAATTTCTCAAGATAGTTAAGCCCAAACAAACTGCGAAGAGTTACAAGGGGAATCTCACAAAACTGGGTAACTGAGTGACAAATGACAGGTGAAATTCAGTGTTGATGAATGCAGTGTAATGCATATTGGAAAACATGATCCCATACATACATAAAAAAATGAATAGATCTAAATTATCTATTATCCCTTAAAAAGAGAGATCTTGGCATCATTGTGGATAGTTCTCTAAAAACATCTGCTCAGTGAAAGGGGATATCAAAAAACACCTTAACAGAATGTTGGGAACCATTAAGAAAGGGATAGATAATAAGACAGAAAATATCAGAATGCCACTATACAAATGCATGGTATGTCCACACCTTGAATTATGTGTGCAGTTTGTGATACAGCATGGCCAGAGGGCAGCAGGAGAGTGTTAGAAGGGAGCCTTATTCCCTGTAAGGGGAAGAAAGTTTGCTATAGATTAACTAGAGCACCTGAAGCCAATTAGAGCACCTGCAGTCAGTCACAAGATAAAAAACCCTGCTTCAATCAGACAGTGTGGGAGTTGGAGCAGAAAGGATTGGTATTGGAGGAGAGAACAGTCTGAAGGAGTTGGAGCAGAGAACAGTTTGAAGAGAAGCAGAGGAAAGTTTGAAGGAGTGTTGCGGTGGGCTAAGAAGTCCAAGACCCTAGCTAAGGGGCACCTGGCTTATGCAGAGGGAGGGCAAGAAGTCCCTCACAAGCTGAAGGGCAGGAGAGGGAAGTAGCCCAGGGGAAGGAACCTCTAGTTCAAGTGGTTCACCACTATACTCAGGGCCCCTGGGGTGGGACCTGGAGTAGAGGGCGGGCCCAGATCACTCCCTCTCCACTCCCTTCCTCAAGGACAATAGTGGGGCAATTAATATTCCAATTCAGGGGCAAGAAATGGTGCCCTGAACCCCCCCGCAAAGGAGAGAAAGCGCGAGACCCATCATAATAGTGCCGGCAATTTGCCACAAGTTGTAGTTGGCCCACCTACAAAAAGATATATTAAAATTGAAGGGCAACATTGGTATGAAACAGCTCCCATATAAGGAGAGATTAAAATGACATGATAGAGGTCTACAAAATCATGAATGATGTGGAAAAAGTGAATAAGGGAATGTTATATTCCTTCACATACCATACAAACCAGGGGTCACCCACTGAAATTAATAGGCAGCAAGTTTTAAACAAACATAAGGAAATACCTTTTACAAAATACACAATCAGCTTGTGGAACTCATTACCAGGGGATGTTGGGAAGGCCAAAAGTATAACTGGATTAAAAAAAAATTAGATAACTCCATGGAGGATAGATCCTTCAATGGCTATTAGCCAAGATGGTCAGGGATGCAACCCCGTGCTCTGGGTGTCCCTAATCTGCTGACTGCTAATCAGCTGGGACTGGACAACAGGGGATAGATAACTCAATAAATTGCAATGTTTTGTTGACTCCCTCTGAAACATCTATCATGGACCACTATTCGGAGACAGTATACTGAATTAGGGGACTATTGGTCTGAACAAGTAGGGCCATTGCTACATTCTTATTAAAACTCAATGTCTTCTCCTCTCCAGTCCCATAAACCACACACATACCACACTCTCCAAAAAATAAAAATTACAGATAACGTGTAACAAATGAACTTTCTCAGTGCTGCCAAGAGAGACAGAAAGAGATGAGTGATTCAAGTAGCAGCTGGGTTTCCAACCATAGTCCCTGTGCTGTAACTTACTCTGTGTGCGCACGCAGTGTAGCTGTAGCTGTCTTGATCCCAGGACATTCAAAAGATAAGGCAGGTGAGATGATATTTTTATTGGACCAACTTCTGTGGATGAGAGAAAAGAGCTCTGTATGGCTCAAAAACTTGTCTGTCTCACCAACAGAAGTTGGTCCAATAAAAGATATCACCTCTCCTACCTTGTCGCTGTGTGAGCAGGTAGAAGTCAATGAGACTCAGTAGACAGACCTGCCCCTAGATAAGAAGGGATAAAATCTGGTTCTTTGGAATGGAAAGGATAAACTTTTTTTTTATAAAGGAATAAAAATATGGATCAACTCACCTCCCTTTTTAATGTGGATCATAAACATGGTGAGATCATTCTGACCTGTGCTTTTCTCTTTCTGTTGTCTTAATCTATTTACCTGCTTACCGATTTGTCTGTCTAGTCTCTCTATTTGACTCCGCAATACAGCACCTCAGGATATCAACTCTTCTTTACCCCAAACACTTACATCTAACAAGGGAGGTTCAGTTAGCACTGGGAGTGGAGCAAAGAACCTGTCCCCATCTGACTCCAAGACTAAGAAGTGATTCTTGAGAGCTGTTTAAATGGTGTCCTGTTCCCCTTGGGACAAGATCCCTGGAGTTCACTCTCTGTAACAAGCTACCAGTAACACCACACTGGGTCAGTCCTTATGCAGTGATTTACCATGCATGAGAATGATAGAATTGAGGCTTGGATTACCAGAGGAGCCTAATGGAATTAGGTATCCAATTTTAGTGACAGGGTCAGATTTTTGAAGCACTCAAGGAGCTAGAAAATCAAATAGCAAATTATTTTCTCCCCTATATGGTACTTTGAAGATGCTAGCCACAATGTAAATGAAGTAAATAGATGGCATGAGATTGTGGGGAAAAGTAGGGGATGAAACATTGTTTTCTTGCACCCATCAATAAGCAATATTGGTTGACCCAGTACTATTGCACATTTGACATCTATTTGCCAAATATTTTAGTTAATGGGGGAAGGGGGTGTCGAAATTACAATCCAGCATATCGACCTGTAGCACCCACACCCAATCCCTTTAGCCTATTGGTTGGGGTACTCAGATGTGGGAGAAACTCATTCACTTCCCACCTCTGCCTGCTGTGAAGAAGAGATTTGAAGTTACACCCCCCCCAAGTGTTTTAATCTCTGGGCCATAAAGTAATTTAGGGCAAGGCTTTTCTCACACTCTCCTGCTGAAGCTGTTCACATTGTATAAATCAGCAGTACATCAGCAGCAGGAGATACACATCACACTAATGCAGCAATGGTGACACTAAGACACTCATCTCTTAGTGATCAGGTAGACATTCTGCCAACCAAACAGAGGCTTTGAAGATGCTGAAATGCCAGTGACACAAGACTGATCAGATGTGTGACTTCTTTGCAAAGAGAACCTCCTGTTGCCAACCAGCTACTCAGAGAGATAAAACTATTCACCCATTCAAGGTCATTGCTATCTACATGTGCATCACCAGGTCATTCATTTCCACTTTATAGGCTTTGGTTTTATCATCATAGAGTAAGCAATTTTTCTCAGCTTTGGTCAGTAGTCTCTCCAATTAAGGCAATATCATTCTCATATTATATTCAAGATCCATTAAAGATGAATCTTTAAATAGTGCACCTCCTCCTTGGGCTTCAGTCATCAGATCATCTATTATACCATTAAATACCAAAGGGTGAGAGATTGCATACCTGACGCACCCCTGATTCTACTGAAAACCAGTCTGTAATACAACCGTTGACCCTCATACAGGTGAATGTACCATGGAACTGTTCCTCTGTGTGGCACACTAAGCCCTCAGGCACCCCACACTGGTGAAGCGGTATCCACAGCGCTGGTTGATGCAGTGAGTCAAAACTGGCTGCAAAGTCGATAAACACAGTGGTAACATCCTTTGGTCACTCTATTCATTCTTCAGTAAACCTGTCCGTCTATCAAGTCTGGCACATGGGGTTTCCCTTTAGTAATTGTTAAGATTATTTCAGAATCTGTCACTACTGTTGTGGTACAATGGAATCGGCATTTCACACAACAGGTCTCTCTGGGTTGTAGAACTTATCTCCCTAGAGGGAGAGGGAGGAGGCCCTTTCCAATAGTTGACTAACACCTTACACTTAGTGTATGTCTACACAATCAGCTAGGGGTGTGATTCCCAGATCATGTAGACATACTCACACTAGCTCTCAGTGAGGTAGATCACTTAAAATAGTAGTGTAGCTATTGAACACCTAAACACCTGTCAGGAACGGTCTAGATAATACCTAGTCCTGCCATGAGTGCAGGGTACTGGACTAGATGACCTCTCAAGGTCCTTTCCAGTTCTATGATTCAATGAAGTACAGACATTGGCATGGGCAAGGTATGCCAAATACATACCCATTGGGTTCAGGCATGTTTCTACTCAGTGAAAATAGCCTGCGCTTCCACTCACTGCAGCCTGTGATACTGTTGCTACACTGCTAATTTTGGAATGCTGGTTGGATGAACTGGGACTGACACCTCTTGCTCATAGTGTAGACATAGTCTTAGTAGACATTGAGAGGCAATGCCTTAAAGTCTGTAGCCTTCTGCCGCTGGGGAGCACTGGAACCAGTCTGAACAGGCTGGGTCACACTGTGGGAACCATACTGACCATTTCATGGACACACTGGAAAATCTGAGAAAGCCAGGAGCATGTAAATCAGACAGATTCTGTTCCTGCAATTTAAGAGCAAAGCCATACTAATTTAGCTTCTAGTGAAGTATGAGATTAGATGAGATTAAATATGTGTGCAGGGCTCTGGCAGAGCTGTTCTTCAATCACTACCCAGGGGTTTTCCTATCTTTTCAAGTTCATCACATCCTCAGCCCAGACCAAGAACTACTCCTTACTCTGTAAGTCATTGATTTCTCCAGTTTTGCTCTTTAAAGAGATGTTGCTTACATAATCAGCCAGACAGTCAGTATCTGCTCAAAGTGCAGCTTCAAAAGGTTTCCAGGTGAGTTATTTGCATAATCTTCACCACGAACAATTTTCTTGAAAATCCACTTCATGCGTATTGTCCCCAAATGGCCTTTGATATCCCCACTATCTGCCAGAGATTGCACAATTCATGTCTTCCTCCTAAAGCTCCATGTAATCCTACAAAAGTACATAAACATTTGCATTTTTAATATAATGAATTCCAAAGATGTAAAAGTTAATTCAATAAGATTTGTCCAGGATGTTACAGGACACCATCGTATCTGTCACAATGATACTCTTGCAATGCAGTGTCTGAACCCCTTGCTGCACTTATTCAACTCAAACCTTCCTGCAGCCTTACTCCCTGTCTTGAATGCAATTCCTTGGAGATGGTGCAGCTAATAATATCCTTTTGCATGACATCCATCCATCCAGTTTGGGTCTCCCAACCCTTCTCTTACTCTCCACTTCTAGGATAAACTCCCTGTTTCCTATACATTCTTCCAATTTTCTTTTCACATGGCCAACCCATCTACACCTGGATTCCCTCAGGTTTTTTTTGTTAATTGGTACCACCTTCACATTTCTCCTACTTCACTGGTTTGAAATAATGGACCAGCCATGTAACTCCAAGCACCCATCTTTACATTTTCATTTCCATTGTATTCAAAATCTGCTCTTGTCTCTTCCTCAGTGCCCAGAATTCAGGGCCCTAAAAAGTTCAGGCCTAATTAACATCTTGTATATCTCACTTTTCAATTTGATAGGTTTAGAGGAAACACGCATGTTCGTATAAATAGGCATATAGTGCCCAATACAGCAAAAGATGTACATCTGGGAAAAATAAACCTTCCGCATCTCGGCACAAACCCAGTTTTGAGAAAACTTCTTTACAAGGTATCACTGGTTCTCAGCATCAGTTAGTGCTAAAAGGCACTAAAGCTCATTAAAAGGGTTGGACAAATATTTTCAGTCAAAACTTTTTTTGGATGGAAAACTAGGGGTTTTTAAAAAGCAGAAACAAATCACAATGTCTGCTTTCCTTCAAAATTTGTTGTGGTTTTTTAATTGAAAAGCTGAAATTAGTCTGCCAAAACCTGAATATGGTTTGGGGTTTCAGAAGTGTGTGGCCAAATATTTGCTGCTTGCTGTGTTTGATTGTTTAAAGAAACAATAAAAAAATTCTGCTTAAAAAAAATCCAAAACTTTTGAACCACCTCAGCTTGTGACCAAATGCCTGAGCCCATCCAGTCAGAGATTTTGCCAGGTTTCTGATACTCTTCTGCCTTCCTTGACTCATATATGTCACCATAACTTTGGGTTCATTTAGGTTAGAACATAAGAACAGCCATACTGGGTCAAACCAAAGGTCTATCCAGCCCAGTATCCTGTCTACCGACAATGGCCAATGCCAAGTGCCCCAGATGGAGTGAACCTAACAGGTAATGATCAAGTATCTCTCTCCTGCCATCCATCTCCACCTCCTGACAAACAGAGGCTAGGGACACCATTCCTTACCCATCCTGGCTAATAGCCATTAATGGACTTAACCTCCATGCATTTATCTGTTTCCTAGAGACTGGCTCCATGGGGTCCCTAACAAACTGGAGATGGTTACTGTGGGTTTGTCTTTAGTATAGCTTATGTACATACTCCATGAACTGAGCATTTGAGCTTGTTCCAGAATCTGGGATGAGCCTATGTTGTGAAAACTGAAATGCTCAAAATAGCACATGCAGGTGAATGGAGACAGGGTGCTAAAATTAAATTAACCCAGGGGTTCTCAAACTGAGGGTCAGGACCCCTCAGGGGTCACGAGGTTATTACTGGGGTTCGCGAGCTGTCAGCCTCCACCTCAAACCCCGCTTTGCCTCCAGCATTTATAATAGTGTTAAATATATGAAAAAGTGTTTTTAATTTACAAAGGGGGTCATACTCAGAGGTTTGCTATGTGAAAGGGGTCACCAGTACAAAAGTTTGAGAACCACTCAATTAACGCCTCTGAAGCCTCATGGAATGTAGGGGAAGGGGAATCTCCTTTGGTAGGGTTGGGAAGGATATTGCTCTTCTCATGTGATCCCTCCTTCAGTAGCTAATTTTAAATGAAGCTACCCTCCCCTGATATGAATCTCCCTGTGGCACTGAAATTAAATATAGACTATAATTTGGAATTTGAGAAGTAAAAGGGATGGTAGCCCTAATGGAAAAGCTAACAGCCTGGCACTTCTGCGAGCTTCAAACTGTTGAATGAGCTTTAGGGTAGGGAAAGCTGTTCCTCCCAAACAGGCTGGCCCTGACCCCAATCCGACCCCTACCCACGTCCTGCCTCCCGACTGCCCGCCCCCCTCAGAATCCCCAACCCATCCTTATCCTTGTCCCCTCACCATCCCCCAGAGATTCCCCCCCAACCAGCACCCCAGGACCCGACCCCTGCTCCCTGTCTCCTGACTGCCCTGACCCCTATCCACCCCCGCCGCTGAGTCCTGACAGACCCCCAGAACTCCCATGATCCACTCCCCCCATTCCATGTCCCCTGACCACTCCCTACAACCTCTGCCCCCACCCTGTCCCCAGGACTTCCGGTCCCTTATCCAACCCCCCCAGCCCCGGCCCCTTACCCCTGGTTCCTCCCTCACCCGGAGCCTCAGCACATCCAGGAGTGTCCCTGGACAGATGTAGCATGGCTCCAGAGGGCCTGAGCTCCTCCCCACTCAGACCCACATGGTAAGGGGGCGGGGCTGCGAGCTCCAGGCTGAGGGGAGTGAGATCAGGTCCTGCTGGAGCTCACAGCTCCGCCTTCTTACCATGCAGCTCTGAGTGGGGAGGAGCTCAGGCCCCGGCAGAGCCACACTGCACTCTCAATGGACACTCCTGGATGCGCTGAGGTTCCGGGAGAGGGACGGAGGTGGAGTCGGGCCGGGGCCGGGGAGGTAGCCTTCTTCCAGGGTGCCTCTATGGAGCCCAGGGCCTGGGGATAATTGCCCCACTTCCCCCCTCCCCTCTGGGCAGCCCTGCCTGGGTCCAGAATTCTCCCCCCATCTTTATTTCTCAGATCTTTCCAGTTGTCATCTTGGGTGGGGATTCAGTGAAGAGTGAACCAAGATCCACTTACTCCCCAGCTTTAAATAGAATTTACATAAGGCAGTAATCCTTTGCTTTCCAGACCCTTCCAGTGTAAAAATACCAGCTCAAGATGGGAACCTGTACCGGCTGACATGACCACCTGACCTAATGTTGTCAAAGCAGCATCTCTGGAAGCTTCTCAGGAGGGAGAGAGACTAATATTTTCCAAGTCCCATTGTTCCCCCTAATGGCCCCTCCAGGCTGATAGCATTCTGTCTGATGGGCATTCCCCAAGTACAAACAGTTATAATAGTTACACAGTTAATATTACTAACCTCAGATACAGACATGTTATGTGCATACATATAGGATAAACATGTTCAGCAAATCATAACCTTTCCAATGAGATCTTACATGAACCATCTTGTGTAAAATGCATATTAGTTATACCAAAATCATGTTATAACAATGTTTCTACGAAGAGTATGGGGTGCAATGTCACAAATGGATCTAGCCCTACCTGGGGAGGAAACCCATTGGCTCCACTGATTAGATTATGTATTAATTATTATTATCATTAGTTAAAATGCTTGAGCTTTTTAATAGGATAGAATTCAGTAAAATACTATCGATATTAAATGGGTTTCCAACAATTTAGTAAAATAGAAAAGAACAGAAATAGATAGATGAGATTATTTTTATAGAATTGGCCAGATTGCCAGCTGGTATAAATTGGTCAGAGCTCCCCTGAAGTCATTGGGCCAGATTAAAGAGCTATTGAAAGAGAGGAATGTGTGAATGATTCTACAGCCTGATGCTCAGAGCACACACTCTGGAAGTAGGAGACCCAGGATCCAGTCACCTGGGCTTCAGTGACTCTTGTACCACTGGAGATCTGGCCCAGTGACTTGAATGGAGCCACACTGATTTAGACCAGTTGTGGTTTTGTCTCAGTGTGTCTGTCCATTACCTGAGCTGAGAACGTCTCAAACACTAGTTATCCACAATTCTATGCTTTCAGATTTAAAAATAAATAACATTGAATTAAATAAGGTCATCAACGCTACTTGAGAAACTTCCATGTCCCCAATATTTTCCCTAGTACTCTTTTCACCTCCTCCTTTTTCAAGCTGTAGATGATGGGGTTTAACATTGGAGTCAAGATGTTATACTGAACGGAGAACATTTCATCCAGAGCCACAGAGGAGACTGAGCTGGGTTTTGTGTACTGGAAAGAACCTGTCAGGTACCATAAACCAACCACAATCAAGTGGGAGCTGCAGGTGGAGAAGGCTTTACGCCTGCCTTGCGCCGATTGTATCCTCAGAATAGTGGCGATGATGTGAATATAGGAGATCAGGGTGAAGAGGAAGGAACTAGATCCAAGCATCACAGCAGAAGTGAGAAGCACCACTTGATTAGTGAAGGTATCAGTGCAGGACAGATGCAACAGGGGAGGGAGCTCACAGCTGAAATGGCTGATCTGATTGAGGCCACAGATGGGCAACCTGAGAGCGAAATCTGTATTACGCTGGGCATTTATGAAGCCTATTACCCATGCACCACTCACCAGCAGAACACGGATCCCTTTGCTCATGGGCTCCATGTAACACAATGGGTCACAGATGGCAGCGTAGCAGTCATACGCCATTGCTGAGAGAATAAAAATTTCAGCACCAGCTGGCAGTAAAATGAAGAATATCTGGGCAAGGCAGCCATCAGCACAAATGGTTTTGTTCTCATCTAGGAAAATAACCAACATCTTAAGTACTATGGCTGAGGAATAGCAGATAGTGACAAAAGAAAAATAAGACAGGAAGAGTACATGGGGATGTGAAGGTGAGGCCGCATGCAATCGACTTTATAATATCTGTTTTATAAAACTGGTTTATGTTAATTCAAAATTATCCTGTAGTGTAGACATAGCCTCAGTTGGGAATCTGATCCTCTGAATTTAGCTGAGCTACATCTACTGAGGATGTGGTGTCATGGACAGCAGTGACATTGCATCAATTTACACCAGCTGGGAATTTGATTCACTCATTTCAGTGAGGGCTTTGTTTGGACATTAGGGTTTGGCCGATGGTGGTTGGGACCGTCTCCAGGAAATTAGACTTGCAGAAGACTCTGTGCCCACCTAGGGACTTCATTGCCATTCTACATCCCAACACAGGAGCTCCCACGAACAGTGAGGTTAGAACTCTCATTCTCAGGATACCAGAAACACAAGTTCCAGCTCCTTGGGCTAAAGGAGCCATTAGATGATCCTGAAGTAGGGCCTATGAAGAATAGCTGAGCAGTTCTGATCCCATCCGATAAGGGTCAGCAGTGCACACATTCACCAGCTGGTTAATTACATTATTTTAAGCAGTAAGGATGTGGTGTTTAAAATTATTTGAAATTGAATCCTGTAGGGTGCTTGGTAAATCTCCAGATGCATAGATTAGGTTAGACAAATATACATCTGGTTACCAAAATTCACAGCTTGCAGCTTGTCCATAAGCTGACATTTTCACAGAAGCCTAAGGAAGTTGTGTGCCCAAATCATATTTACATTCAATGGGAGTTGGGTGCCTAATTCCATTAGATTCATTTGAAAATATCTATGATAGATATGCAGAGCTGATGCAGCTGTGTTGGTCCCAGGGTGAGAGAGGGAGGGCTGGCAAGGTAATATTGTTTAGTAGACCAACTTCTGTTGGGTAGAGACAAAAGCTTTTGAGATTACAGAGAGCTCTTCTTCAGACCTGAAGAAGAGTTCTGTGTAAGTTCAAAAATTGGCCTCTCTCACCACCAGAAGTTCGTTCAATAAAAGGTATTACCTCTTCCCCCACCGCATCTCTGAGATGAAAGAGAAAAGAAAGAGGAGAGAGAGATACTGTGTGTGAGACACACACACAGAAAGAGAGAGAGAGAGAGATCAAGCAAGCAATAACTTTAATAAATAAAATATATTTTTGAGTAGAAAATATGAATGAGACATTCATGCAACATTCCTTTGCAGACTACCTTTAGAAATGTGGTAATGTTTTACAGAAAATCCTGCTACCTTCACCTCAAATCACCACAAGTTCCTCTGAACCCCAGAGAGAGACACTGTAAGGCCTGTCATTGACAGCACTACAAATGGTTCACTCTGGAATGTGATATTCACAGATGCTATTCTCAGTGCCTAGCCTACTATGTCTGGGCATTTAAACATTTACCACCTGCTTGTACAACTACAGTGAACAAGCAGAGAGGTTCATGAGCAAATAAACTGTTTAGCAAATCACACCTGGGAGAATGTTCAGGGAGGCTGAAGGTTTGATCCCTGGGGATTTCTTTATTTTCATGGATATAGTTAGGTCTCCCAGCCAGAATCACTGAAGGAGCCAGACTTGTGGCTGATGATACATCTCCTTGTGGAAACACTATTCAGCCCTCTGGCTTGTGTTTCTCCTTGGTGGAGAAAGGAGCAGAGCAGCAATCTGAATACTGTCCCATCCACATAGATGGGCACTTCCTCGTGCTTGGGTCTTTGGAAAGAGACATATCTCGTAAATAAAGGATCCTCCCACTTCAGACCTTGAATGTGTAAGTAAACGAAATAGTTATTGTTATTTTAATGGATTCTAGGATGATGGGCTTGGATAAATATGTAGAAAGCCCCATTGACTTCCATGGACCTGTGCCAATTTGTACCTAAAGAAAAATAGACCCAATGTCAATAAATATAAAAATTAAGTTGGGTTCTTCTCTCACATAGAAGCAAATTACTACAGTGGATTACTCCTGATTTTTGCTGTTCAAACTGCAGTTGAATTCCTCCAAACTGAACCCAGCACAACTCTATTCCCTTCAGCAGAGTTAGCCCTATTTCACACTGAGAGGAGAAACATGCCTACAGTGTTTGCGGTTTAGGCCCATGACAATGGGTTGAGAATCAGACCCATCGTTGCAGGGACTCAGGAGAAATATAGAAAAGACAAACCGGACGACTGAGCCCTTTCCTGTATCCATCCAAATGCAGAGCATAGACACTAGCGGAGACTTGGCTAGGAGTATGGCTGAGTAAGAACTGAGGAAGAATCTCAAGCATCAGCCCATTGACTTGAGTGTGAATATGGCCCAAGTAACAATAGTGCCCAGTAAGGCGGGGATTTTCTAAGGGGCCTAAGGGAATTAGGAACCTTATTGTCAATGGGACTTGAGCACCTAACTCCCATAGGCTCCTTTGAAAATCCCAGCCTAAGTGAGCAATAAGTAAATAATAATTAGTAAGAAAGTAATTAATGAATAAGGACCCCAATGCTCCCCCTCTCTCAGTCTCTTCACCTCAAGGTTTGTCCACACTGCATGCTTCTTTTGCTGGCATGTGGGGTAGATATGCAGGCAGCCCTTAGAACGGGTGTAAATAGCAATAAACTTGGTGAGGCATGGTTTAGGTAGGGTTGCCGTTCTTCCAGGATTGGCCTGGAGTTTCCAGGAATTAAAGATTAATCTTTAATTAAAGATTATGTTATGTGATGAAATCTCCAGGAACGCAGCCAATCAAAACTAGGCCTGAGTAAGAAAAGAAACACTTGAAACCTGTTTGTATGTGTCCCAGAACAGACCCTGCACCGCTCTCTACTTGCACAAGCAGTGCTGTTTACATGGCTATTTTCAGCTGTATAATGTCCTACTGGCTGCCCCCAGCGCTGGAGCCTTTCCCCACCCTAGGGAAAGACTCGGGTAAGTGTGATGTAGCCAGGAAAGGCTTCAGCAGCTGTCCACTGCTGAAGTGTTTCCCCTGCCATTGTCTTTCACTGAACCATGCATCTACACATCCCAGCATGGACACAGCTTACATTGCACTGCGGCATGTAGCTACACATACCCTATCTGCTGTTGCCAGTGCTGTGCAGTGTAGACATATCTTCAGTTTCACTCCACACCTGGCCCCTTTAACATCTTTTTCCCTGCTCGTCCCTCCTTCTCTTCAGTTCCCCCCTCTCCCTTCCTTTTAGCTGATCTTCCCCCTAACTCTAACATAATAAATGAATGAACATTCATAGAATATCAGGGTTGGAAGGGACCTAAGGAGGTCATCTAATCCAACCCCCTACTCAAAAGAGGACTAACCCCCAGACTGATTTTGGCCCCAGATCCCTAAATGGCACCCTTAAGGATTGACCTCAGAACTCTGGGTTTAGCAGGCCAATGCTCAAACCACTGAGCTATCCCTCCTCCCTGTTAAGTAAAGGCATAAAATATGGATGAGTAAACATGGAGTTAGAAATGAATGAATGAACAAACCAACACTGAGTAGCCGTAGAGTAAGCATCTCTGGATGTAGGTGAATAAGTAATATTAAGTAGGATTTAGGGAGGTTTGGGGATAGTCCCATATCCCTACTTAAAGCTCCGTTCAGTCACTTTTCCCAATTAATGTTTAAGCAGTGAGGAAAGCAGACTGTGGAGATGAGAAAGGGAAACCAATCCTCACACACTGACTTCATCATCTTGGGCTTCCCAGGGCTTCCAGAGCACCAGGGATTGCTCTTTGTGCTGTTTATAACCATTTATGTGCTGACCCTCATGGAAAACCTGGTCCTGATTGTCACCATCAAGTTGAACTGCGCTCTTCACACCCCTATGTATTTCTTCCTGGGCAACCTCTCCCTCTTGGAAATCTTCTATGTATCGGTGACTGTTCCCAGACTGCTCTCCAACCTCCTGTTGGGGGAGAAGGTCATCTCTCTGGAGGGATGCATAGCTCAGCTGTATTTCTTCTTGTCCCTGGCTTCCTCTGAGTGTTTTCTCCTGGTGGCAATGGCCTATGACCGCTATTTAGCCATCTGCCATCCGCTGCGCTACCCAGACCTTATGAATCACAGAGCCTGTACTGTGCTGAGCCTGGGCTCCTGGCTGAGTGGCTTCCTGGCTTCCTTCCCATCCATTTTGATGCTCTCCAGGCTACAGTTCTGCAGTGATAACACCATCCAGCACTTCTTTTGTGACCTCCCGCCTCTCCTGAAGCTGTCGTGCACAGACACCTCCACCATCGAGACGCTGGACTTTGTGGCAGCACTGTCTGTCCTTGTGCCGTCCTTGCTAGTGACAGTGACCTCCTATATCTGCATCTTCTCCACCGTGGCCAGGATCCCATCTGTGGTTGGGAAGCATAAAGCTTTCTCCACTTGTGCCTCCCACTTGGTGGTGGTCTCCATGTTCTATGCCACCATCCTCTTCATGTATGCACGGCCCAGGGCTGTCGGCACCTTCAACCTCAACAAGCTGGTGTCTGTGCTGTACACAGTGGTGGCCCCGTTCCTGAACCCCATCATCTATAGCCTGAGGAACAGGGAAGTGAAAGAGACCCTGGGCAGAGTGCTAGGCAGCAAAGCCAACTCCTTAGTCTTCATTGTTAGAGTCAAGTGAGGATAGAGTGAAAGAGTCACAGAGTTTAAGACCAGAAGTAACCACTAGGCTATATAATCTGACCTCCTGTATATTACAGGTGACCAGCACCATCCAGCCCCTACACACTAAACCCAACAACCAAATTTAGACCAAAGTATTACAGCTCATAGGAGACTCAACTATGGGAGAAGAGGAGGGACCAAGGTGTTACAATGTCCAATGCACTTGCCGTGGCATGGAATTGATTCAATGAGAGATACCTAGATGAGAAGGTGAAACCTTACTAAATTGATCCCATTTATAATACTATTGGGCCATACCGTGTTCCTCACAGCAGAGTGATTAACTCCTATGCTGATGGATAAGGTCAAAGTACTTTTTAAGTCCCTGGAGGCGGGGATGTTGCATGGGACGATAATGGAATTAGGTGTTAAAATCCCATTGTATTCTAGTAGGTGTTAGATGGCTAACTCCATTGATCACCTGGCCTAAGGCAGTTAGGAGCCCAATTCCCATTGATTTTCAAAGGAATTTGAACACCTAAATCATCACTGAACAGGTGTGTTTCCAGTAGGGCCCCACAGGGACCAGTTCTTGGCTCTTACACGAGTTCACATTTTTATTAATGACCTGGGAGAAAACATAAAATCATCACGGATAAAGTTTGAGGATGGCACAAAAATTGAGGGAGTGGTAAATAATGAAGAGGACAGTTCACTGATACAGAGTCATCTGGATCACTTGGTGAACTGGGTGCAAGCAAACAATACGGGTTTTAATACAGCTAAATGTAAATGAATACATCTAGGAACAAAGAATTAGGCATACACTGCACTGGGAAGCAGTGATTCTTCCCTGATAGCAGCTGAAAGTAGAAGCGAAACAAACTCAGCCTGGAAATAAGGTGTAATTTTTTAACAGTGAGAGTTTCAGGCCAAAGCAGGGTCTCGGATACACTCAATGAAGCCACACCAGGTGTATAAGTATAACCAGTTTTATTGCCAGAGTATAATAAGCTTCCCAGCCTTCACGCATTACTAAATACATGCTTTCCAGCAACCAAGCAGGCAAGAATCAATGCTTATGCCCCTTCCGCTATGGACAGTCTAGGACCCTCCAGCCTTCTCCTTGAGGGCTCATAGCAGGCATTGCTCTAGCATGGGGAATACCTGGGCACCCACAAGGCCAAGGTCCGCAGGTGAGACTCTTTGTCTAAAGCAATTCTCATAGCTGTTTTTATCATCTCTTTCTCAGGGGGTGTATTCTTCCACAACCACGCTCTGGCAGGAAGCACTATTGCTTTCTATTCCCATACTTAACACTCTTAGGCCCTCTCCATCTCTTTACTTGTTAATCCAGTTGGAGTGGCTGCAAGCCAGCCTGGCTGGTCAAAGCCAGTTCACCACAAGCTCCACCCAGATCATTCTTTAACAATAGGCCAAGGTAATTTGTGGTCAGCCCCAACAGAGGGCAATTAACCATTGGAACAACTTACCAAGGGCTGTCGTGGATTCTCCATCACTGACAATTTTAAAATCAGAAGTGGATGATCTTCTAAAAGATCTGGTCTAAGTATTATTTGGGGGAAGGTCTCTGGCCTGTGTTGTACAGGAAGTCAGACTGGATGATCAAAGTAGTCCCTTGGAATCTATGAACTCCCTTTAGGTCCCTTTAGGTCTTTTGACAATCCCAGCCAAAATATGTTCTAATTGGTGATCAGGTCCTGTGTTGTACAGGGGTGAATTTCACCTATAGAGTGAAGGAACACAATTCTGACTTTAAAATCTCACATTTGATTTGTGTTAAATTATGGCTGTGAAACACAGAAGAGGGAACTATCCAGAATCCAGGAGGGCTGGAAGCTAAGAACAGGAAAAGATGGACCAAACGATGTTGGGTGTCCATCACAGATTTAGGATGATAGATTGTTTTCCTTTGGACTTTGATTGCACCCAAAAGGGTGGGACAGAAGATTTAGCTAGAGAGATGAGTCATCTAAATAACAGAGCTGTGCTAAAAGCCAAGAGAGTCATTGAAAACCCAGGAGGGAATCTGTGGCAGGTTGACTGCAGTGCCACACGATGAAGGGGTGTGCTCCAGAACTGCAACCTGCTATAGGTCTCATTGAAAATCCCTGTCCTGATGTCTACTCCGTTCTTTGGATTTCAGAATAAAAGCTACCTCATATCAGGTACAAAGGAAACAGACATTCAGGCACCACAATAATCAGTTTAGCTAAACAGACAGATCTTCATACAGAGATCTGACTGTGACGTTACTGACATGAACTGTGACCATACAGATCATTGTTGCAATCAGGATTCTATGGTTGCACCAGGTCTTCTACAGAGAGATCAAGTGGGGTGTCCATGGAAAGGTTGCAGTTTGCTGTTATGATTATGCTGTCTGTATGTGTGTGTCATTTTTGTATTTGAAGTTATGAATGTTGGCTATGTAGTTGTATCTCAGTGTGTTTGATTCTAAGTAGCCTCAGTGAAGCATTTGGTCAGCTTCTTGAGAAAGGACTATTCTCAGTAAGTGTCCAGCCAAGAAACACTTAACTAACAATGGACTTTGGGAGATGCCAATCCACATCTGAGCTTTCCTGGGAATGTTCAAACTAACATGTAAAGGATGGCATCAGCCTGCAAAAAGCAGAATCATTCATGGACATGTGACTTGCTCAGGTGGCTACAAACTCCATCTTGTTGCTGAGACTTTGCACAAAAGAACAAAGGGGTTTCCATCCACAAGAGAGAGAATATAAAAGACCCTGGAAGCCTCTCCATTTTTTCTTCAGCTGGCTCAAGAAGAGATGGCCTTTCCACCCCAAAGAGATGCCTAAACACAGTAACTATGAGGATGTGAGTGATTGCTGGACCTAGACTAGGATGGTGTCCAGTCTGTGAAAAAAGCTTATTGGAACTATGGGGGTGAGATTTCAGCTGTAATCAGGTTCCTACAGCATTAGGCTTAGACTTGCATGTTTTGTTTTATTTTGCTTGGTAACTTATTTTGTTCTGTCTGTTATTACTTGGAACCATTTAAATCCTACTTTTTATACTTAATAAATTCATTTTTTGCTTATTAATTAACTCAGAGTAAGTAACTAATACCTGGGGGAAGCAAACAGCTGCGCATATCTCTCTATCAGTGTTATAGAGGGTGAACAATTTATGAGTTTACCCTGTATAAGCTTTATACAGAGTAAAACAGATTTCCTGGGGGTTTGGATCTTATTGGGAGCTGGATGTTTGGGTGCTAGAGACAGGAGCACTTGCTAAGCCATTTTCAGTTAAGTCTGCAGCTTTGAGGGCATGGGTCTGACCCTGGGTCTGTGTTGCAGCAAATTAGTGTATCTGGCTCAACAAGAAAGGGTCCTGGAGGCCCAGACTGGCAGAGAATATGGGCTCAGAGGTAGTCTCAGCACGTAAGGTGACAGTCCCAAGGGGGTCTCTGTGACCAAACCCATCACACTGACCTCAAGCCATTGCCATATGTTTGATGTTCCACTAAACACACACATCAAGGCTTTATAAACAAATCCAGACTGAAGCCCACACCAAGGCCTTGCATAGCAGAAGACAACACGCTTTTCCCCTATGGCCATGCAATAAGGGAGGAAAGAAAGTGGACCAGCTTTGGCCAAGAGAAAATATCACAGTTATGAGGACCCTGAACGTTGATAACAGTCGTGTAACACGTGATACTCGGACTGCATGTTTTGCTGTCATGGGAAGGTGCCTCCTCAGCATTCTGAAGAGGGTAGAGAGTCCTGGTGGATGAGAAAAGGGCAGCTACACTGTATAATGGACCCTGGGGACAGCAGAGGGTGGGCGGGGGGAAGGGACGGCTATACTAAGTGCAGCAGAAGATGAGGGCGGGGAAAGGACTGCTATACTGTATAATGGGCACTAGGGGCAGCAGAGGGTGGGGAAGGGGCGGCCATACTGTATAATGGGCACTAGGGGCAGCAGAGGTGGGGGTGGGGAAGGGGCGGCTATACTGTATAATGGGCACTAGGGGCAGCAGAGGTGGGGGTGGGGAAGGGGCGGCTATACTGTATAATGGGCACTAGGGGCAGCAGAGGTGGGGTGGGGAAGGGGCGGCTATACTGTATAATGGGCACTAGGGGGAGCAGAGGTGGGGGTGGGGAAGGGGCGGCTATACTGTATAATGGGCACTAGGGGCAGCAGAGGTGGGGGTGGGGAAGGGGCGGCTATACTGTATAATGGGCACTAGGGGCAGCAGAGGTGGGGGTGGGGAAGGGGCGGCTATACTGTATAATGGGCACTAGGAACAGCAGAGGTGGGGGTGGGGAAGGGGCGCCTATACTGTGTAATGGATACTAGAGGCAGTAGAGGGTGGAGGAGGGGAAGGGGTGGCTGTACTGTATAATGGGCACTAGGGACAGCAGAGGCTGAGGGATGGGGAAGTGAATAATTTATTCTGGTTTCCACCTGCTCAAGTTCTGGTGCTCTACACTGAACACATGGGAATTGGGCCTGCTTGACATAAATTAGAAAGAATTCCATTAACCCCACACCTATGTTTACACTTTAGAGCAGAGGTGGGCAAACTACGGCTCGCAGGACCCTCCCGCCTGGCTCCTGAGCTCCTGCCTTGGGGAGGCTCGCCGCCAGCCCCACCACTTGTTCCCCCTCCCTCACAGCTTCATGTCACTGTGCCACCAGCACAATGTCACCGGCACAATGGTCTGGGCAGCGGGACTGCGAGCTCTTGCCGGGCAGCGCAGCTGCAGAGCCACAGACTGACCCAATGCTCTGTGCTGCGCGGTGGCATGGCTGGCTCCGGATGAGCAGCGCAGCTGCCTGTCCTGCTGCTCTAGGCATCACAGCTGTAACACAGCCAGCCACCAGCGCTCCCGGCAGCGCGGTAAGGGGGGAGGGAGCGGGGGAGTTGGATAGAGGGCAGGGAAGTTCGAGGTGGTGCTCAGAGGGTGGGGGAGTTGGAGAGAGGGCAGGGGATTTTGGGGTGGTGCTCAGGGGGCGGGGGTGTGGATAGGGGTCAGAGCAGTCAGAGGGTGGGGAACAGTGGGGTTGAATAAGGGCAGAGGTTTCCAGGGGCAGTCAGGAAGGAGAGGAGAGGTTGGATGGGGTGGCAGGAGACAGTCGAGGTGAGGGTTCCGGGGCTGTCAAGGGACAGGAAATGGGGGGGTTGGATGGGACAGGAGTCCTAGGGGGCCATCAGAGGACAAGAAGCAGGAGGAGTCGGTTGGGGGCAGAGGCCAGGCCATGCCTGACTGTTTGGGGCAGCACAGCCTCCCCTAATTAGCCCTCCATACAATTTCAGAAACCCGATGCGACACTCAGGCCAAAAAGTTTGCCCACCTCTGCTTTAGAGCCTTGCAAATTAATTTGAATGGAAAATTAAATCAGAAGATTACATATGTGAATTCATGTGAATGGGTGCGTGGGGAAATGAACGAGCTCCTATGTTTCAGTGGAAGGACAGGTGAAGTGAGGTTTGAAAGCTGGGGAATTATTGTTTTATGTGGTAGTGTATGTGCAAGGCCCTTTGTGTGCAGGGTTTTTATTTATTTATTTATTTTGTTAAAAATTTCCTGAGAATTTATCAGTGTTTATTACAAACTTAAAAAAGGTGAAAATCAATGCAAAAAAAATCCATTTCTGTTAAATATTGAGGTTAATATTGGGGAACAGGAGGACAGAAAAAATCAACAACAAATAGCAAAGTAAGAGTATTAAAAGTAAAAACAGTTTAATGCTGTGGTTTATTTCATGAACTGTACTTTAACAGTGCTTACACATATGCACATGAATGTTTGGGGTTTTGTGTGTATGTCTTCCACTGCATTACCTTACTTTAAGTGTACATGTGAAGCTAATTTATTCTTTCCATAAACACATCTACCGACAGTAATGTAGCAGAGTTTCTAACACAATCAGTATTTTCATGGACTTAAAATTCAGGCACAAATTGGTAAAAAAAAAAAAAAATTTGGAAAAATCTGGGGAAATTTTCAATAAAAATTGGTATGTGTTAGAGTGCTACTGTGTGTGTGCGCGTGCATCAGGGCCAGCTCCAGAACCCCGAAAAAACCCAGAATGCAAAAATGCTGTAGCAAAAAAAAAAAAAAAAAAAAGCCAGAGTGCTGACCCTTGAAAAAAGCTGCCACAAGCACATGCTTGAAACGCTGCTGCCTAGCGCCAGCCCTGGTGCGCATGCATATTGTGTGTGTGTGTCTTTGTTTGAACCTCCTTTCAGAGAATATGTGTGTGTCCACATGCTAATGGGTAATTCCTGTATATGTCTATGAATCTGTACGTCTCCCTATGCCTGCATGTGTATCAGTGAGCACATGTTGGGAAACAAATGCCTGGTTACCATCTGAGTGTGAGAAGTGTGATTTGCTGTGTAACACATAGCTAAAGGCAGAACCTCATCTAACATAAGTGAATGTAGCACCACTGAGGATAACCAAGTTAGCTGGTGAAAATGAGTGTGAGGTTCTAGCCTGATGTTCCAACGTCTCCCTGATTTCTTCCCCGTACCACTGATGACCAGGCACAATTGTACTCCACAGAGCTCCTCCTGCAATTTGCAGATGCTAAATGCACCACTGCCTGAGATGGTATGGGGCCATTAGCATCGCTGGCACCAACTGCATATTGCCATGGTCTCACAGCTCTGTCCAGGCCTCTCTGGTCTCCGTCTAATCCATAGCAGCAACGCGCCTGAATGAAGCTTCCTGGATTTCAGGATCTGAGAGCAAAAAAGCTCAGATCCAAAAACCCCAATAAACCTGGTGAGTCTCAGAATGCAGAACTGAATTTCACAGCCCTGGTCATTCACAAGTTCTTAATTGGACAAGCAAGCACATGAGAACCACCATCCTGTGGATCGCACCAATTGGTCTCCTTACTGGCAAGCTCGGAAGCCACATGAAGAGACAATAGACATGGAGTGTGAATGAACTTCTGGGTTCTGACCCATAGAAATGAGCACTTCGGGGCACTTATGGTGCTCACTGCCTGATTGGGGGGGGCAGGGAGAGAGCATGCACATGTATCCCTACTCATCTCTTATCCATCCATCCATCCAACTGTCCATCTGTATAATCATCTGTCCCTCCACCTAATTGTCTTTCTTGCCTGTCCATTTTCTCCTCCTATTTGTCCATCTAAGTATCTACCCCTTGGTCTGGCTCATTGTCTGTCTACACTTCTGTGAATCTGCCTTCCAAGCTGTTCATTTGTCTAATCATCTCTCAGTCCACCTGGCTAAATGTGTTTACATTCCCGCTGTCTATTTATTGCTAATGGATCCTTCCCTGTGGAAGTGGACTTTAGAGGGCAGGGGCTGCTGAGTGGGGACATGTCACAGTCACTAAATTCAATTTAAAGGGTTAACCTGATATTTGGAAACTAAGAAATATTCCTTTTCACTCTGTGTGCTGCTAATTTCACAGGCAAAGCAGGGGGGAACTGGAGCTGACAAGAGGCTGGCAGTGCATCTGACACTCTGCTAACAACAGCAGTGGCAAGGGGATAGACTGTAACAAGTGCTATCTTGTTCCCTGATGACTGATTAGAGAAGTGGTAATGAATGGTCTGTCCATGGTGTAAAAGGTGCTTGACCTTAAGGATGCAGCTGTTTCTATACGTCTGATGACAGATCCCCAGTGTGAAGGAATCCAGATCAGTTTCACTTGAAATATATTAATTTCACTGATGCTTTGCTTAGATAAAATATATATATTTTAAAAACCTGCTTCCTTATGTGCTTGTTAAAACCATCTCAGCTGGCAACACACATACTAAAAAGAAATCTCTCCAGTTAGCTATGAAGCACCTGTGACTTTAGAGAGATTTAAAGGAGGACACACAGATCATTAAAACTTCATGTCTTAATCAGCACTCTGAGGAATATTAAACCCAGCAGAGCTGGGCACTGCCTGGAGATTTAACAACCTCTCAAGGAGTTATGGGCCAATAGCAGAAACAAAGTTACTCTTTCTTTTAATAGGTCCCATGGAGGGCCATTAGAATAGAAACGCTGTCAGGAAATGCAAGTCCCAGAGGTAGACCCATCGGGCTGATTAGAAGAGAAAGTCAGAGTCATTGATTAGAGTTAGACAAAGGAAGGGACAGATCTGTTTCTGTGTCAAGTAGCCCTTGCTGGTTACAGCAAAATGGTCAAGCCAGTCATTCCTAACCCCTGTGAACAGCGACCCCTTCCTTCATAAATTCCATAAAA
Organism: Gopherus evgoodei; assembly: GCF_007399415.2. Lineage (NCBI taxonomy): Eukaryota > Metazoa > Chordata > Testudines > Testudinidae > Gopherus > Gopherus evgoodei. The sequence goes on along the minus strand of NW_022060066.1, from coordinate 1,543,915 downwards.
CCCAGGGAAGGAGGGAATGCAAGAAGGGGGGATGGCTGCAAAGAAACTGCCACGTAAACACACCTCATATTCCCGCTAGGTTAGCCAAGTTTTCTAGGCCTCAGAGAAGGAGCTCAGCCAACATACCTGAGTTGTGACAGGCTTTGCTGTCCTGCCCATGAACCCCAGGTCTGCCAGTGCCCTTCAGTCCAAACCCACAGCCCCCTTCACTGTTCCATCTCTGGTTTCACACACACACAGGTCTGGTCCTGCACCTCATTCCCAGCCTGCAGCCCCTGTTATCCCAGCATCGGGCTGCCCCACAACACAGCACTCTGCTGATGGGCTCCAATCCTGATCTGCAGCCCCCTAGGCTCCCCCCACACATGCACAGTTCTGTCATTGCCCCTCAGTCCTGATCTGCAGCCGCCTGTTCTCTGCTGAAGTCCATTAGTCCTGACCCACAATCCCTCTGCTCTCCCAGGGTTGGCTCCCTTCACTGCTTTGGTGACATGCCTCAGTCCTGACTTACATCACCGCTTCTATTCCTGCCCCCAAACTGCTCCCCGGCTCAGTCAATGCATCACAATAGTGAGTTACAACCCTCCAATCATTGCTGTCCCACTTCAAACACACAACACTGACAATGTTCCTCGGTCCTGACCCACTGCCAGTCCAGTTGACATCCACTCCTCTTTGAACACCCCGAACCTGACAATGCCCTGGTAACCCAGGCCAGCCACCCTCAGAGCCTGGTATTTCTGTTGAGTTCTGCCCCAGAGCACCCCCTGCCAGGCCAGGCCTGGGACAGAGCTGAGCTGTCTCAATGCATCGCAAAGCAGCTTGCGCTTTCCTTCCCCTACTCACGCACACATACATACCCCACTGCTATGGTCCTCCTGGGACACACCCACCAGAGTACATTGGGCTTTACCTGTGACAGCCCCTTACCCATGTGCATGGAACAACAAACCTACGTAAATCGACAACCCACACCCCTGCCAAAATACTCCACATTGCACAAAACTTTGATATTCATTTTGGATGTGCGCGTGTGCGCACGCGCACACACACACACACAGAAAACCTCAGTCCATCCAACAGGGCAGTCCACACACACACCAGACTGCAGCCCATCAAACAGGGGTAATATGTATACACACACCCCACAAGTCTCATAGCCTCCAAAAGGGGGTAACAATACACACATACATACACAAACACAAATACACACATACTGAACAGGATTCCTTTTTCCACCGGGGGGCAGGAATCTCTCTCTCCCTCTCTCTCTCTCACACACACACACACCCTATATCCCTCAACATAGCAATGACAGACAGATGCAAGTGCACACTGAAATGCTCCTTGTATGCAGCAGGAACACACAGTTACACACCCACAGAACAGGGCTGTTTACCACCAGCAGGGCTCACCCAGTGATTTCTGATCATCCGTTTAAGGCACTCGACCAGCCCTCAGACGTCTCAGCTTACTTCCTGGCTTTACTGCTGGTCCTGCATGAGGCACTGAGATGGTGACTGAGGGTAAAGTTTCCAAACCAACATTTATGGGAATTGTGTCTCCAAATCCCACAAGCAGGCTAGAAAAAAAAAATCTTAACTTTAAATCCTGTGGACCCCAGACCTTCAGCTGGTAGAAACTGGCCATAGCTCCATTTGATTCAACATGGCCAGACCCCAGCTGGTTTCAATGGGCCATAGCTCCTTGTGTGAATCAATTGTCATAAATCTCGTCATAGTTTCCATGCCTGTGTTTCCCTATCTGTAAAATAGAGATAATTGCACTTCTCACCCTCACAAGGTGTTATGACATTAAAGTCTATTCATGACTGTGAGATACTCAGACACTACACGGATGAGGCCTATGTAAATACTAGAAAATATAGAAGGCTGGATCATCAGATGCTGCAAATCCACCTTTCTGTGCCTCAGTTTCCCTTCATTTAACATGGAGATAATCCTCTCTCCCTACTTCACATGAATGATGGGAGGTTACATTTATCGTTGGTTGTGGTGTGCCCAGACTCTACTATGCTGGGAAGCATTTGGCTACCTAGACAGACATAATCGCAAACAATGGGCCCCAACCCCACTGAGATCAAACACCAAGCTCCCATTTGTCTCGGTGTTACCAGGACTGGGGCCTACCAGCATTACTTGCTGATGAAGTAACAATATAGAGGTACATTTTTGTGGGTGCCTGTGGCACTGTGAACCCATCCAGATTTCAAGTGTCCCAACTCAGCTAAGGGGCAGTTTTGGTTTAGAAATTTTACACTCAGACTTTCAGGTCAGAAGGGACCATCATGATCATCTAGTCTGACCTCCTGCATGTTTCAGACCCCAGAACCTCACCCACCCACTCCTGTAATAGACCTCTAATCTCTGGCTGGTTACTGAAGTCCTCAATTCTTCATTTAAAGACTTCAAGTTACAAAGAATCCAACATTTGTCTAGTTCAAACCAGCAAGTGACCCATGCCCCACATTGCAAAGAAAGGCAATAAACCCCCAGGGTCTTTGCCAATCTGACCTGGGGGAAAATTTCTTCCTGACCCCAAATATGGGGATCAGTTAGACCCTGAGCATGTGGGAAAGACCCACAGCCAGACCCCTGGGATAGAATCTCTGTAGTGACTCTGAGCCCTTCCCATCTAGTGCCCCGTCCAGCCATTGGAGTGGTTTGCTAATAGCAGTTGCAGATGGGCCATATGCCATTTTCACTGACAAAGAGGAAGCACTGATCTGGATCATGATCATGCTGTCTATCAAAGGAAAAGCAAGAGACTGAGGGCTTGTCTACATCAGAAAGTTGCAGCGCTGGTGAGGGAGTTACAGCGCTGCAACTTTGAAGGTGTACACATCTGCAGGGCATCACCAGCGCTGCAACTCCCTGTTTGCAGCGCTGGCCGTACTCCCGTTTTGTCTCGGGTGTAGAGGATCCAGCGCTGGTGATCCAGCGCTGGTAATCCAATGTAAACACTTACCAGCGCTTTTCTTGACCTCCGTGGAAGGAGGAAGCCTCTGGTAATCAAGCTGATCTCCTTTCCCGGTTTGCTCTCTCCTTCCCGGAACCCCGAGCAAGCAGGTAAGGAGAACCGCTTGCTCGGCGGTTCGGGGAACGAGAGAGCAAACCGGGAAAGGAGACCAGCTTTGCCGCGGTTTGCTCTCTCGTTCCCGGAGCCACCCTGCAAACCGCAGGGAAGGAGAACCGCTTGCTCGGCGGTTCTGGGAACGAGAGAGCAAACCGGGAAAGGAGACCAGCTTCGCCGCGGTTTGCTCTCGCGTTCCCGAACCCCCCTGCAAACCGCAGGGAAGGAGACCTGCTTGTTCGGGGTTCTGGGAACGAGAGAGCAAACCGGGAAAGGAGACCAGCTTCGCCGCGGTTTGCTCTCGCGTTCCTGAACCCCCTGCAAACCGCAGGGAAGGAGACCTGCTTGCTCGGGGAACGGGAGAGCAAACCGCGGCGAAGCTGGTCTCCTTTCCCGGTTTGCTCTCGCGTTCCCGAACCCTCCTGCAAACCGCAGGGAAGGAGACCTGCTTGTTCGGGGTTCTGGGAACGAGAGAGCAAACCGGGAAAGGAGACCAGCTTCGCCGCGGTTTGCTCTCTCGTTCCCGGAACCCCGAGCAAGCAGGTCTCCTTCCCCGCGGTTTGCAGGGTGGCTCCGGGAACGCGAGAGCAAACCACGGCGAAGCTGGTCTCCTTTCCCGGTTTGCTCTCTCGTTCCCGGAACCCCGAGCAAGCAGGTCTCCTTCCCTGCGGTTTGCAGGGTGGCTCCGGGAACGCGAGAGCAAACCGCGGCGAAGCTGGTCTCCTTCCCCGGTTTGCTCTCGCGTTCCCGGAACCCCCCTTGAAGCCGCCCAACAGCGCTGCAGTGTGGCCACATCTAACACCACTTGCAGCGCTGGTTGCTGTAAGTGTGGCCACTCTGCAGCGCTGGCCCTATACAGCTGTACTAATACAGCTGTAACAACCAGCGCTGCAAAATTTTAGATGTAGACATGGCCTGAGATTAGGACTCATACCAAAGAAATGCGGTTGGCTTCGTGTGATCACTAGAGGGCAGCAAAGAGTACGAAATGAGAAGGAAGCAGCATTATAGGGAATGGATGGAAGGCGACAATAATTCATGGATGTTAAGGCCAGACAGTACCACTGTGATCATGCAGCCTACTCTCCTGTTTCACACAGGCCATGGAATGTGCCTCACTCAATTCCTGCTTCTAATGCAAACAGCTGTGGTTGGACGAGAGCAGATCTTACAAAAACATATTCAGAACCAGGCAGCTCCTCTGACAATGATGAACATGAACAACATACAACACATGGACTATCACATTACTAATATTATCACCACCTTCTACTATTGATTTGTCATCTAGTGAGTGGTTTTCAAAGTAGTCTAAGCCAACTCCAGCCCATACATTAGTATAACACCCAGAGGCCCTAACTGAGATCAAGGTATCCTTGTACTGTACCCTACTACAAGAAACAGTCCCTCCACCCAACAGCTTGCAGTCTAAGCAGAGAGGGCAGACAACGTGGAGGGGGAGGGAAACTGAGGCACAGAGCAGGGAAGTGAGCTGCCCAATGTGTCACAGCCTGTCAGGAGAAGAGCCAGGAATGAAACCCAGGAGTCCTGGTTCCAGTTTTAGTAGAGAAAAATTAGAATACAACTCATTCAAACTTGATAGTACCTTGCAATGAAAATTAACGGGCATGTTTATATCGTTTTGCATTACTATGGCATCCAGATGCACCAGTCAAGACCAAAGCTCCGTTGTGCAGGGTCCTGTAGAAACACAGTGAGAAATAATCCATGCCCCAAAGAGTTTATGATTAGGCTCAAAAGAATTTGAATTTTATTGGTAGTGCCGATTTCACCAAACACACATGAACCGACAACAAATATTTCCATCACTAATAATCAAAATTTACAGAGAAGCAAAAAAAAGAAAAATGCTGCCTGAGAACAGAGTTTGATTTCAGGCTATTTACTCTATATTTTGATATGTGATTTTGATCATTTGTGTTTTTATGTTTATAGAGCTTTAACTTTTTGAATTTCAGCGTCTACTGTCATTAAATAATTGTCTTATTCCTCCCCCAATGTCTGACCTCCCACATTGTTTCCTGCAACTGTGAAAATAAAAAAGAAATCGAAAAAAAGGATTAAAAAGAAGCTTCAGTATTATCTGCTGAAGTGTTAGAAAATAAATCAAATTCTGTCACGTCTACTTATAATCGAAATAGACAAGACAGACAAAGGGTGGGAGGGAACCACCACCCTACAAAGTGAACATTACACTCATTAGTTTAACAAAGTTATTTAATCATATCAGGAGTGTTGGGAAATGTCATGATTTCATAGGTTTTGTAGTGTTTAGGGCCAGAAGGGACAACTAGATTAGCTAGGCTGATCTCCTGCTGTATAATATAGGCCATGAAGTCTCACCCAGGTACCCCATCTGGGCAAAATTTGTTGACTAAAAAGTTTATTTGGGGGAAAGGCAATGTTATTCATCCCAAACTAGTCACAAATTTTACAAAAATTTGCCAAATAGTTTTAGACAATTTTGCAGAGGTTAGGGGACTTATGCACCTTTCAGCAAACAGCAGTGCTCTCCTTGAAACCTTTAGTCCCAGGGTTAAGGCGAGTATCAGGGGGTGGCCCTGTTAGTCTGTATCCACAAAAACAACAAGGAATCTGGTGGCATCTTAAAGACTAACAGATATATTTGGGCAAATGCTTTCACAGGTGAAAAACCCACTTATTCAGATGCATGCAGGGTTAGGGCATTCCCCTGGGATGTGGAAGGCCCAGATTTAACCCACCCCTCTGTGTCAGGGCTGGAACATGGGCAGCCTGCGAGCACCTGCCAGCCAATGAGTAGCGGAGCTGGGAGCAACCCAGGTCAGAATGCCAGGGCCAAGCACCAAGTTGCAGGTGGCAGGTAAATAGCAGTGTCTGGGTTGTGCCAGGTCAAGAGATCAAGAAATAGGGGTCTGGGATGACGTTATAGACAGCAAGCAAATAGCTACGTCACAGGGCTTGTCTACATCACAAAGTTGCAGCGCTGGTGAGGGGGTTACAGCGCTGCAACTTAGGAGGTGTACACATCTGCAGGGCATCACCAGCGCTGCAACTCCCTGTTTGCAGCGCTGGCCGTACTCCCGTTTTGTCTCGAGTGTAGAGGATCCAGCGCTGGTGATCAAGCGCTGGTAATCAAGTGTAGACACTTACCAGCGCTTTTCTTGACCTCCGTGGAATAAGCAGGGTATCCCAGCATACCTGAGGAAGCCTCTCTGGTAATCAAGCAGTTCCCCGAACCCCCGAGCAAGCAGGTCTCCTTCCCCGCGGTTTGCAGGGAGGTTCGGGGAACGCAAGAGCAAACCGCGGGGAAGCAGGTCTCCTTTCCCGGTTTGCTCTCGCGTTCCCCGAACCCCCGTGCAAGCAGGTCTCCTTCCCTGCGGTTTGCAGGGGGGTTCGGGGAACACAAGAGCAAACCGCGGGGAAGCACGTCTCCTTCCCCGGTTTGCTCTCACGTTCCCCGAACCCCCCTTAAAGCCGCCCAACAGCGCTGCAGTGTGGCCACATCTAACACCACTTGCAGCGCTGGTTGCTGTAAGTGTAGCCACTCTGCAGCGCTGGCCCTATACAGCTGTACTAATACAGCTGTAACAACCAGCACTGCAAAATTGTAGACGTAAACATACCCACAGACAAACCAGAGCTGGAATCCGGAGTCTAGGGCCTATCCTAAGCAAAATCCCGAGCAGACAAGCACTATTGCTCAAATAGACTCCTCCCCCTCATGGCTTCCTGGTTTAAATACTAGTATCAGTCAATCAGTGGGCTGCAAGGGGCCACCAATCAGGCCCTGCTGGGCAGTACTTCCTGCATAGCCTTGTTCTGCAGGGCTCTCCAGCAGAGCACACTCCCCCTCCCCCACCCCTGAGCTTACAGCGCTGCTGTGGGTGCTTCAGTAACCCCCAGTACCTATGGTCATAGGCCCCCCTAGGGTAACCAGATCAAATATCAGGACGCGCGGGGGCGGGGACAGAGGGAGAAAAATGGCGGCAGAGCAAAAAAGAAAAAATTCCCTACCCCCGATTCCTCCTCCCTCCGCAAGCGCTGGAGGGAGGCCCGGGAGACTCAGGGGAGCGCGGGCCGGACTCCGGCGCGGTACCAGGAGAGCAGGGGTGGCCTGCGGAAGCTGTTCTCCCACCTGGGCAGCAGGACCCGGGAGCAGCCGCTGCTGCAGCTCCCACTGCCGCGGGGGAGGAAGCGGCCGCCGGCCAAGCTCCGCGGCTGCGGATCTGGCGCCCACGAACCCCCCGAGCCCAGGCCCGCTGCGGGGACCCAGCAGCGCGCACGCTGCGCCCAGCCCCTGGCCAGTCGCGTCTGGGGTGGCTGCCCAGCTGGTGCAATCCCGCGGGCGGCGCCGGAGTGGGGGCAGCAGGCGCCGGAGTGGGGGCAGCAGGCCCCAGCCCCCCCGTCCCGCTCGGGTCCCGCTGGGGAACGAACGGGGCTGGGCTGCCGATGCCTCCGCCGCGGGACTGCCCCAGCTGGGCAGCCAGCCCAGACGCGACTGGCCAGGGGCTGGGCGCAGCGTGCGCGCTGCTGGGTCCCCGCAGCAGGCCCGGGCTCGGGGGGTTCGTGCTCGGGCGCCAAAGCCGCAGCCGCCGAGGGCCACGTGCTTGGCCGCTTCCTCCCCCCGCGGCAGTGGGAGCTCCAGCAGCGGCTGCTCCCGAGTCCCGCTGCCCAGGTGGGGAGAACAGCTGCCGCCTGACCCGCGGGCCGCCCCCTACCGTCCCTCCAGGTACCGCGCCAGGTCGGACTCACGCTCACCTCGACCCCACCCCCCGTCTCCTGGGCACGGCGTGCGTGGCAAGAGGCGGGGATTTGGGGAGGGAGCCAATGGGGCAGTGAGGGGGCGGAGATGGGGGCAGGGATTTGGGGAGAGATCCAATGGGGGAAGGAGGAGGCGGAGTCGGGGCGCGGTTGAGCGCGAGCACTTGCGGGCTTCGAAGCTTTTGCTTGTTTGTCGAGTGTCCGGACCTAGCATTGGTCGGGACGCGGGACAAACAAACAAATATCGGGACGGTCCCGATAAAATCGGGACGTCTGGCCCCTAGGCCCCCCTCCTGCAGGGACTTATAGCCTGCGCCTCCTAAAGAGAAAGGACTCGCACCGTGGTCTCGCATATTGGAGAAGAGAAGCAACCTTCACTGCTAAGCTAGTCGGGTAGGGGAGTAAACTGAGTTTCACTTGTCACAGGTGTTCCCTGTTGTATAAATAGTCATTGGCACTGCATTCGCCTTTCATTCCCCAACTCTCAGGCTGCAGTCATTTGCATATTCATTCTGTCCCAGTGCCATTATGAATGGTGCTGTATTGCCACTAATGATAACCAAGTAAGTGTCCTAATCAATGAGCAAAGCATTATAAGGAAAGCACCTCACTTCTACCACAGCTGCCCTTTTGGGAATGGAACCTAAGTCCCTCCCTTTTTTTAAATTTTTTTTTTTTGTTGCTGTAACTAACCAGTGAATTTATTGAGCTGATCATCTAAGTTGACCTCTTAAGTCTGTCTCTGATTCACTTCTTTCAAAGACATACTCTCCCATCCTGTTGGTAACAGCCTGCATTCTTGGTTCCCAGATGGGTTATGTTGCATTTTGCAGTGTTAAAACACATTTTGTAGGACTGTGACCATTTAACCAGGTGATTCAGATCTCTCTCCTCTCCTCTTCATTATTTACCACACCCCTTATCTTTGTGTCATCTGCAAAGTTCACCAGCAAAGATTTCATACCCTCATCTGGATGCACCAGAGACAATAAGGCCAGATTCAAGTACCTACATGTAAGTGGGGGAATGGTCCCGCTATTGCGGGGAACTTTCCTGGCTTCTGCACTACCCCCATGAAGTGCGCTGGTGAAAGGATCTGAGTCCTCGCTCCCACTTCCTTTACCCAGAGGCCTCTCTGCCCTTGAGGACTCCTCTTCCACTCTCCTGTCTAGCAGAGTCCTCGTAACCACAACAAGGCTGGGCCCAGGATTCCTGGAGGAAGCTCAACCCCCAACCCTGCTGTGGTCACCCAGGACAGGAGCTAGGGTGTCCCCACTCCAGGGTACTCTCTCTGCACTGAGCACCTTCCTGACCCACTGATCATTTCATACAATTTAAAGCAAATACAAGTTGTTTAATTCACAGTTTTAAAAAAAGAATAAGGACAAATGGGAAAAATTAAAAGAAAACACATCACCCTGCTCTGTGGAAGGGAACATCACAAACAGTGTCTCTGGACATCAGGGCACTTCACAGTCTCTACCTTTTAGGTCCCAGGTCTCCTTCTCAGGCTCCGGCTGTGCCGCAGAGACACCATGGGTTGGACATTTGCTCTGATGGTGGCCACTCACCTCCGGGCTCTAGGTGGTGGGGACCTTCTTCCCAGCATCAGCTGCCTCTCAGGTAAAGATCCCCCTCCCAATCTGGCCTGCAAGGACCCTTGGCTGGGGGTGTCTTTTTGCGCTGGGCCCTTTGCCCAAGGTCCTCCCTTGGCTGGCCCTAGTTGCTCACTACACCTGGCTCTGTGGCTGCAGCTCTGCTCCCAACTCTGACCTGCTTCCTGGGCTGCTATTCTGGCCCTTCTGGCTGGCACAACTCTGTTCCCCAGCTCAGCTCCAGCCTCTGCTCTCTCCTTAACTCGGCCCCACTCTGTCTGACCCAGGCAATTCCAGCTCACACAGAGGATGGGAAACCCTCTGTCCTCCCGACTCCCTGATTAGCCTGCCTGCCCTGTCAATCAGGCTGAGCTGGAGCATTGGCCTCTCTCCATTGTTGCTGGGGACTGTCAGTCTCAGGGTCCTGATTTCCCATGAACCCTTCCCCTTTTGGTACTGGGAGCTAGCCAGCCAAAACACTCCCACTGAGTGTTAGTAAAGCAGATAGAAAGAATGAAGTGACCACAGTGAGATGTGATCCACAAGCGGGGAAGGATTTGCATCTTCCCTATGTTGCCTGGATTTTCAAGATGGATGAGAGGATGTAGACATAACAGATGAGGATGATCAGAAACTAGCTCATTCCTATGATAACGCTAGAGATGAGGACACTGTATCATTGGGAAAGGATTCTGTGGAATACAGATATGGTAGGGAGGGATCTTGCAGCTTATCTGACTGATTCTGTTTGGCCAAAGAAGTCTAAGCAATTCAAGAAGAGGATATTCACCAGTGCCTTCAGAAGCCCAGTGACCCAAGCACCAATGACCATCTGAATACAGGCAGCTCTGTGTATCATCTCCATCTAATGTGAGATGTGAAAAAGCATATGGAGACATATGTATCTCATAGAGCTGGAAGGTGATCAGGTCCAGCCCCCTGCCTTCACTAGCAGGACCAAGCACTGATTTTGCCCCAGATTCTTAAGTGGCCCCCTTAAGGACTGGGCTCCCAACCCTGTGTTTAACAGGCAAATACTTACACCATTGAGCTATCTCTCACTCAGGTGAGAGGAGTATGTACATATATCAGTCGTAAGCCACTGCAGAGAGACTGAGATCGATAGATAGATAGACAGATAGATACTCTCCAATGTTAAATTTTAATAAAATTGTAGCCTGGTGTTTAAAATGCATCTATCTATATCAATGTCTGTCCTCATCCACTTTCATGTCCTGATCACCATTTTAGAACAGGACCCGGAGGAAATAACTGGATATTTATAGTTGAAAGATTCTGTATATTTGGCTGTCTCCCTCTTCTAAACCCTCTGAATTAATTGTGTTTGCTTTCTTAGGGCCTGATTCTGCAAACACTGTAACATTTGAGTAACTTTGTGTAGTCTATCACAATCGAGGGCAACTGCATGTGTGTCCCCCCACTATGGTCCAACAAGGTCACCCGCGATAGGTTCCCGGCTTCCCAGCTTCACCTCTCTTGGGTGGACACACATGTCTCTCTCTCTCTCTCTCTCTTGATCAGGGTTATTCCAGGCCACACTGTTCCCTGCCTAATTGTGAATTCTTCAGCAATATGGACTGCCTCAACAGGTCTGCTTTGGAGGACTACTTCTTCTCCTCTGAGGCCATACACAGAGTAATTGCCCACAGTTCAGTCAGCACAGAACTCTCTGTAAGCAAGCACAGTTATTATTAAGGAGAAATCATTACAGAGAAAACATCTTAAAACAATAACAGAACTTACATGCTGTGACGGGATCTCCAGGGTGCAGCCTGGGACTGTGGGATCACTGTTCCCCTTTAACTCTTTCCAACCTGGCTGACTCTCACAATGGCTTGCTAGTGACCAGCAGCAAACTCCTCCAGTGCTCCTCACTCAGCACAACCGCATATGGAGACCCCACAGCCAGCTAGACTGCATGAATGCTCCCAGAGCCACTTATGAATCACACAGAGAAAGGGGAAACTGTGGGTGAGATTTAAAGGGCTCCACCGGGCTTCCCACCATGGCAGGGAGCCCAGAGGAGCCCTTGAAATGCTATTCCTGGTCCGGCCGCCGGAGCTTCAGGCAGTATTTAAAGAGCTCCACCGGGCTTTCCGCCACAGTGTGGAGCCCGGAGAGCCCTTTAAATCCCACCTGCAGCTTTGACAGCTGGACTGGGGCTGACATTTAAAGGTCCCAGAGCTCCACAGTGGCTGGAGCCTCAGGCCCTTTAGTTCGCCCCAGGGGCTACCAGTCACCTCTGCAGCTGGGAGCCCCCTGGGTGATTTAAAGGCCCTGGGACTCCCAGCCACAGGTGGTGCCCTAGGATCTTTAAATCTTGAGGCCACGCCTCTTCCACTTGAGGCCACGCCCCCACAGACTCCGGTCGTACAGCGTAAAGCTGAAATAGCGCATGTTAAATGCGCATACTTTGCGACACACCTGTACTTGGTTCTACTAGTGAAGGCAGGGGGCTGGACTCAATGACCTTTCAAGGTACCTTCCAGTTCTAGGAGATAGGTATATCTCCAATTATTATTATTATTATTATAGTGGGTATACACCAGCCTTTGCAAAGCTGAACACATTTGCCACTCACTTCAGGCAAACTCACTGGTAAAGATAAACAGTAAGAGAAGTTTATTGACTACAAAAGATAGATTTTAAGTGATATTAAGTGATAGGCAAAAAGTCAGAGTTAGTTACCAAAATAAAATAAAATATAGCCATGCAGTCTAAACTCTCAACTCTGTTAGACTGGGCAACATATAGATTAAACTTTTTTTCTCACTCCACTGGATATTGCAATCCATAGTATACAGATTCCACCCTTGAAATCTGGGCCAGTCCCCTCAGTTGGAGTCTTCAGAGTGTCCTTTTTGCTTGCAGCGTAGGTGCCTGAAGGACAAAGGCCCAACCTTGGCCCCCTGTGTTTGGTTTTATACCCTCAGTCCATGTGCTTGGAAAACACAAGTCCAGGCATGTTTGAGGGGCATTACTGAGTCTCCAAGGAAGGTTAAGAAATTCCCCTGGTGTGGCCTCATGCAGGTGAGTCATTGTGTCATAGCTCCCTTGCTGGACAATGGTTGTTGATGGGTTGATTGATACTCCACCCAGGTGTTGGTTACTTTCCTTGCTGTTGCCTCTAGAGAGCTAATATCTGGCTGATATCCCAAGTTAAAGCATATTTTAGTGACCACCATACAACTCAATTCTCATAACTTCATATGCATCAATGATATAATTTTATGGACAGAGAAATGACTTTCAGCAGATCATAATCTTTCCCCTGATACCTTACAAGGCATGCTTTGGATATAAGATCACAATTATACAAAATGAGGAATATGGGATTTCCAGGACACTCCCCCAAGGTATAGAACATCACACATGCATGCTAATAAGTCTACCAGAGATGATCCCAACTCCAACAAGGGACCTGGCCGGTGATCAGTCTTTCAGTATTCACACAGGGTTGGGTTTTTTTGGTTGTTTTTTCCCCAGTGGTTATAAATTCAGGACAGCTGTTTTCCCAGAACAAGAACACCCATGAAACTGAGAGTCAGTTTTATTCCATTTGGGTCTCTGGTCTGGTCCTCATATGACGGGTGATCATCAGATAATGGGTGTCTCCTTAGGATGCAGCTTTAAAAGGATGGTTCCAGGGGAAGGAATTTGCATTCCCTCGTCCCAGGTATTTCCTAGCATCCCACATAACTGTGGTTGTCTAGCACATGATTTCAAGGATTCCTTTGAAGCTCATAACACCTTCAAAGATTTACATGTCACATTTCCTCGAGAAGTTATAGACAATCCCACAACAGCACATAAACCTTTGCATTTTTAATACAGTGAAGTCTGAAAATACTTAAACTTAATTCAATAAGGTTAAACTCAATTCCACTTTGTACAATGTGTACGACTTGTACTTTCCACAGAATGCTGGGACAGGTTCAGAGTCAGCAAGTTATGATGATGGGTGAAATAATATAGCAGAACAAATGCAGACATCTATGGTATAATCTTGGCCTTTGTAAGTCAATAGATTTTTTACCACAGCCATGTACATAGTTGCTCCATAGCTCAGTGGTAAGTGCACTGGTCTTGTAAACCAGTGGTTTTGAGTTCCAATCTCACTGGGGCTGGTCTGTTAATTTGTATGGTCTATTTGTGTTTTTATGGGGGAATATCTCAGAATCAACTCCTACGTATCCCAGCCCCCTCAATTTTATCTTCACTATAGACCTGCCACAACAAATAGATTTTTCTAGGACACAACGGGGGCTCAGGTTTCTGTCCAAGCACAATCTGCTGTTGAATCAGAACCTGAACTAGATTCCTCTTGTTATAGCTTGTGAAAGCCAGTGAGGAACCCTTGGGGCAAATGCTGACCCAGGTTGTGCATGCCTCCTTCAAAGTCCTTCGAAATCACCTGGTATTCTCTAATGGATCAATTAGTGCTAATGACCATACCTACCACTACCCCGCCTCTCTGTTTTTCTCTTGGCAGGCAAAGTAATTGAGCAGGTAAGAGGAGAATCGGAGGGATGAACCTAAAATGGAAATGAAGAAACCAAACAAGAGCTCTTATGGTCTATCAGTAATGATGAAATAGACTTAGAACTGGCCCAGAAGTCAGGACAGTTGGATCTATTCTTAGCTCTGACAGTGACCTTCTGTTTGACCTTGCTGCAAATACTTCAAATCTCTGTGCCAGAGTGGGCCATCTTCATCCTCTAGTCTGACCTCCTGCATAATACAGCCTATAATAGCCAGTTGAAACATAGCCTTGCTTAGAAGCACATGAGGTCCCACTATAGCCCAGACTTTCAAAGACTCATAGACTCCAGGACTGACAGGGACCTCGAGAGGTAATCGAGTCCAGTCCCCTGCCCTCATGGCAGGACCAAATACTGTCTAGACCATCCCTAATAGACATTTACCTAACCTACTCTTAAATATCTCCAGAGATGGAGATTCCACAACTTCCCTAGGCAATCTATTCCAGGATTTAACTACCCTGACAGTTAGGAACTTTATCCTAAGGTCCAACCTAAATCTCCCTTGCTGCAGTTTAAGCCCATTGCTTCTTGTTCTATCATTGGAGGCTAAGGTGAACAAGTTTTCTCCCTCCTCCTGATGACACCCTTTTAGATACCTGAAAACTGCTATCATGTCCCCTCTCAGTCTTCTCTTTTCCAAACTAAACAAACCCAATTCCTTCAGCCTTCCTTCATAGGTCATGTTCTCAAGACCTTTAATCATTCTTGTTGCTCTTCTCTGGACCCTCTCCAATTTTTCCACATCTTTCTTGAAATGCGGTGCCCAGAACTGGACACAATACTCCAGCTGAGGCCTGACCAGTGCAGAATAAGGGGGAAGAATGACTTCTCGTGTCTTGTTAACAACACACCTGTTAATGCATCCCAGAATCATGTTTGCTTTTTTTGCAACAGTATCACACTGTTGACTCATATTAAGCTTGTGGTCTACTATGACCTCTAGATCTCTTTCTGCCATACTCCTTCCTAGACAGTCTCTTCCCATTCTGTATGTGTGAAACTGATTGTTCCTTCCTAAGTGGAGCACTTTGCATTTATCTTTATTGAACTTCATCCTGTTTACCTCAGACCATTTCTCCAATTTGTCCAGATCATTTTGAATTTTGACCCTGTCCTCCAAAGCAGTTGCAATCCCTTCCAGTTTGGTATCCTCCGCAAACTTAATAAGCGTACTTTCTATGCCAACATCTAAATCGTTGATGAAGATATTGAACAGAACCGGTCCCAAAACAGACCCCTGCGGATCCCCACTTGTTATACCTTTCCAGCAGGATTGGGAGCCATTAACAACTACTCTCTGAGTACGGTTATCCAGCCAGTTATGCACCCACCTTATAGTAGCCCCATCTAAATTGTACTTTCCTAGTTTATCTATAAGAATATCATGCGAGACCGTATCCAATGCCTTACTAAAGTCTAGGTATATCACATCCACCGCTTCTCCCTTATCCACAAGGCTCGTTATCCTATCAAAGAACGCTATCAGATTAGTTTGACACGATTTGTTCTTTACAAATCCATGCTGGCTATTCCCTATCACCTTACCACCTTCCAAGTGTTTGCAGATGATTTCTTTAATTACCTACTCCATTATCTTCCCTGGCACAGAAATTAAACTAACTGGTCTGTAGTTTCCTGGGTTGTTTTTATTTCCCTTTTTATAGATGGGCACTATATTTGCCCCCTTCCAGTCTTCTGGAATCTCCTCAGTCTCCCATGATTTCCCAAAGATAATAGCTAGAGGCTCAGATACCTCTTCTATTAACTCCTTGAGTATTCTAGGATGCATTTCATCAGGCCCTGGTGACTTGCAGGCATCTAACTTTTCTAAGTGATTTTTTACTTGCTCTTTTTTTATTTTATCTTCTAAACCTACCCTCTTCCCGTAAGCATTCACTATATTAGTCATTCCTTCAGACTTCTCAGTGAAGACCGAAACAAAGAAGTCATTAAGCATCTCTGCCATTTCCAAGTCTCCCGTTATGTTTCCCCCTCCTTACTGAGCAGTGGGCCTACCCTGTCCTTGGTCTTCCTCTTGCTTCTAATGTATTGATAAAAAGTCTTCTTGTTTCCCTTTAATCCCATAGCTAGTTTGAGCTCATTTTGTGCCTTTGCCTTTCTAATCTTGCCTCTGCATTCCTGTGTTATTTGCCTATATTCATCCTTTGTAATCTGACCTAGTTTCCATTTTTTATACGATGCCTTTTTATTTTGTAGGTTACGCAAGATCTCAAGGGTAAGCCAAGGTGGTCTTTTGCCACATTTTCTATCTCTCCTACCCATCAGAATTGCTTGCTTTTGGGCCCTTAATAGCATCTCTTTGAAAAACTGCCAACTCTCCTCAGTTGTTTTTCCCCTCAATCTTGATTCCCATGGGACCTTACCTATCAGCTCTCTGAGCTTACCAAAATCCGCCTTCCTGAAATCCATTGTCTCTATTTTGCTGTACTCCCTTCTACCCTTCCTTAGAATTGCAAACTCTATGATTTCATGATCACTTTCACCCAAGCTTCCTTCTACTTTTAAATTCTCAACAAGTTCCTCCCTATTTGTTAAAATCAAGTCTAGAACAGCTTCCCCCCAGTAGCTTTTTCAACTTTCTGAAATAAAAAGTTGTCTGCAATGCCGTCCAGGAACTTATTGGATAGTCGGTGCCCTGCGGTGTTATTTTCCCAACATATATCTGGATAGCTGAAGTCTCCCATCACCACTAAATCTTGGGCTTTGGATGATTTTGTTAGTTGTTTGAAAAAAGCCTCATCCACCTCTTCCACCTGATTAGGTGGCCTGTAGTAGACTCCCAGCATGACGTCACCCGTGTTTTTTACCCCTTTTAGCCTAACCCAGAGACTCTCAACACTTCCGTCTCCTATGTCCATCTCCACCTCAGTCCAAGTGTGTACATTTTTAATATATAAGGCAACACCTCCTCCCTTTTTCCCCTGACTATCCTTCCTGAGCAAACTATACCCATCCACACCAACATTCCAGTCGTGTGTATTATCCCACCAAGTTTCAGTAATGCCAACAATGTCATAGTTGTATTTATTTATTAGCACTTCCAGTTCTTCCTGCTTATTACCCATACTTCTTGCATTTGTATATAGGCATCTAAGATACTGGTTTGATCTTGCCTCCCAGCTTTGCCCTGACCCTCCTTCCTCTCTGCCATTATAGCCCGTGCTCCCTCCTGTTTCCAACCCATGCAGTCCCACTATAGCCCAGCTTTTCAAAGACATTTAGGTGCCTAAAGATGTAGACAGTCACCTAGTGAGTTTTTCAGAAGTGCCAAGACATCTGACTTCCACTGAAATCAAGGCACGTGGGCATGGTTGAAAATCTCACTAAACCCCTACCTGCTTTTTTCAGCATCAAATACCTTTAAAAATCTAGCCCTGTATGCTTAAGAGGTACCTATCAAAATGGGACCCCACTCTTGGTTGGAGTCTCTAGCTATTCCTGTAATAGAAATAATACATAGATATAGAATCATAGACTTTAAGATCAGAAGGGACCATTGTGATTATCTAGTCTGATCTCCTGCACCACAGAGGCCACAGAATCTCACCCTCTCAACCCTGTATCAAACCTGTGTCTGAGCCATTGACGTCCTCAAATGGTTTAAAGATTTCAAGGTGCAGAGAATCTTCCAGCAAGTGACCCCTGTCCCATGCTGCAGAGGAAGGCGAAAAACCCCCAGGGCCTCTGCCAATCTACCCTGGAGGAAAATTCCTTTCCTACCCCAAATATGGCGATCAGTTAAACCTTGAGCATGTGGGCAAGACTCACCAGACAGCACTCAGGAAAGAATTCTCTATAGTAACTCAGATCCCATCCCATGTAATATCCCATCACAAGCCACTGGGCATATTTACCGCTAACTGTCAAAGACCAATTAATTGCCAAAATTAGGCTATCACATCATACCATCCAGGACCGACTTTAGAACGATTCCCCTGATCCCCCAGAATCAGACCCCATGTCTAAGAGGGCCCCACGCCTAAAAGGGCCCCGTGTCTCAGGTGCGTTTTTAATTTTTTTTACTCACCAGGTGGCAGTTCGGGTCTTCGATGACACTTTGGTGGTGGGGTGTTCTTCAGTGCTGCGGAAGACCTGAACCACTGCTGAGTATTCAAATTGAGCCCCGCAGTTCCTAAAGCTGGCCCTGATGCCATCCTCCCCCTAAACTTATCAAGCTTAGTCTTGAATCCAGCTATGTCTTTTGCCCCCACTACTCCCCTTGGACGGCTGTTCCAGAACTTCACTTCTCTGATGGTTAGAAACTTTCCTCTCTTTTCAAGTCTCAACTTCCGGATGGCTGGTTTATATCCATTTGTTCTTGTGTCCACATTGGTACTGAGCTTAAATAATTCCTCTCCCTCCCTGGTATTTATCCCTCTGATATATTTATAAAGAGCAATCATATCTCCCCTCAGCCTTCTTTTGGTTAGGCTAAACAAGCCAAGCTCTTTGAGTCTCCTTTCATAAGACAGGTTTTCCATTCCTCAGATCATCCTAGTAGCCCTTCTCTGTACCTGTTCCAGTTTGAATTCATCCTTCTTAAACATGGGAAATCAGAACTGTACACAGTATTCCAGATGAGGTCTCACCAATGCCTTGTATAATGGTACTAAAACCTGCTTATCTCTACTGGAAATACCTCGCTTAATGCATCTCAAGACCATATTAGCTTTTTTCATGGCCATATCACATTGGTGGCTCAAAGTCCTCCTATGATCAACCAATACACCGAGGTCCTTCTCCTCCTCTCTTACTTCCAACTGATGTGTCCCCAGTTTGTAACAATAATTCTTGTTATTAATCCCTAAATGCATGACCTTGCACTTTTCACTATTAAATTTCATCCTATTACTATTACTCCTGTTCACAAGGTCACCCAGATCTTCTTGTATGATAACCTGGTCCTTCTCTGTATTGGCATTACCTCCCAGCTTTGTGTCAGCTGCAAACTTTATTATCACATTCCCACTTTTTGTGCCAAGGTCAGTAATAAAAAGATTAAATAAGATTGGTCCCAAAACCAGTCCCTGAGGAACTCCACTAGTAACCTCCTTCCCCCTGACAGTTCACCTTTCAGTATGACCTGTTGTAGTCTCCCTTTTAACAAGTTCCTTATCCATCTTTCAGTTTTCATATTGATCACCATCTTTTCAAATTTAGCTAATAATTCCCCATGTGGAACCGTATCAAATGCTTTACTGAAATTGAGGTAAATTAGATCCACTGTGTTTCAAAGAAGGAGATCAGGTTGGTTTGGCACTATCTACTTTTTGTAAAACCATGTTGTAATGTGTCCCAGTTACCACTAACCTCAATGTCCTTAACTGCTTTCTGCTTCAAAAATTTTTCCAAGACCTTGCATACTACAGACATCAAGCTACCAGGCCTGTAGTGGCAGGGATCACTTTTTTTTAACTTTCTTTAAGTTGGAACAATGTTAGAAATTCTCCAGTCATACGGTACAACCCCTAAGTTTACAGATTCATTAAAAATTCTTGCTAATGGGCTTGAAATTTCATGTGCCAGTTCCTTTAATATTCTTGGATGAGGATTATCTGGGCCTCCTGATTTAATCCGATTAAACTGTTCAAATTTGGCTTCTACCTCGGATGTGGTAATATCGATCTCCATATCCTCATTCCCATTTGTCATCCTACCATTATCCCTAAGCTCCTCATTAGCCTCATTAAAGACCGAGGCAAAGTATTTGGTTAGATATTGGGCCATGCCTAGATTATCCTTAACCTCCACTCCATCCGCAGTGTTTAGTGGTCCTACTTCTTCTTTCTTTAGAACCTTTTACTATTGGTTTTAATTCCCTTTTCAAGGTCCAACTCTACATGGCTTTTGGTCTTTCTCACTTTATCCCTACATTATGTGACCTCAGTAAGGTAGTTTTCTTTACTGATCACTCCCATCTCCCACTCCTTGAAGGCTTTCTTCTTTTTCTTAACCATCTCTCTGAGATGCTTGCTCATCGAGCTTGGTCTATAACTCCTGCCTATAATTTTTTTCCCCTTTCTTGGGATGCAGGCGTCTGATAGTTTCTGCAACTTTGATTTGAAGTAATTCCAAGTCTGCTCCATCTTTAGATCCACAAGTTCTTCAGTCCAATCCACTTCTCTCACTAATTTCCTTAATTTTTTTGTTGTAGTAATACTTTGACTTTTATGTCTTTAATCGAGTGACCAGGGAGATTGAAGTGTTCTCCAACTCGTTTTTGAATGTTATAATTCTTGACGTCTGATTTGTGTCCATGTATTCTTTCACATAGAGACTGTCCAATGTGGCCAGTGTACATGGCAGAGGGGCATTGCTGGCACATGATGGCATATATTACATTGGTAGATGTGCAGGTGAGTGAGCCTCTGATAGTATGGCTGACATCCATCCGATGAAGTGGCTTTTAGCCCTTGAAAGCTTATGCTCAAATAAATTTGTTAGTCTCTAAGGTGCCACAAGTACTCTTGTTTCTTCTTCAGGTGAAAGCTTTACTGAGAAAACACATGCAAAAATCCAGTTTCCTGTATCTATGCTAAAAGCTTACCAGAGGTCACCCATCCAACATCTGGAGCCTCAGTAGGCCAAAGTCCTTTCACCCCCTGTTAGGAAGGATTGAGGGCCCCCAAAACTGAAGGTCCTGTCTTTTTGCTGGATCAGAAGGAAGGCTCTGAGTTGATTTAAACTTAGTTATTTGTTCAAAAGTCCTTTTTTGGTCTGTTAGGCTCTGGAGAATCCAGTTGGAACCACTATACATAAGTCTTCCCTGGTGGGGTACCTCTCTAGAGGTGTTACAACCTGAGTGAATTTGCCTAATCACCACCCCACACCATTCTTAGTTCTTCCAGGGCTGATATCACCCTCCTACATGGAATTACAGACAGTGCCTGGTCCACAAAGATGCAGGAACTTACTGCAGTAAGATCTCCCAAACATATTTCAGGAAATTGTCATCTCTATTACAGATATCATTAAAAAAATTTAAGTACTACTAAATATAACAACATGAGTATGCATTCTCAGTTCATTGTATGAGCTCAGGCTATTGAACACTCAGTTCTTATGTGCATCTTTATTAACTAATTAAGGAACATTATTAACATGACTTGAGTATATTTTCCCCAGAGCCATTTCACTTCTTTGTTCTTTAGGCTGTAAAAGATGGGGTTAACATGGGAGTTAACGTGCTGTGTTGGATGGAGAAGAGGTCGTCGAGAACCATGGGTGATACTGCCCTGGGTTTCATATGTGGAAGAGAGATGTCAGGTGCAATAAACCCACCATGGCGAGGTGGGAGCTGCAGGTGGAGAGGGCTTTATGCCTGCTGCCTTCGACGGAGGCTATCCTCAGGATGGTGGAGATGATGTGAATGTAAGAGACAAAAGTGGAGATGAAGGACCTCAATCCAAATATCACAATGGACATAAGAAGAACCATTTTATTGGTGAAGGTCTTGTAGCAGGACACAGCTAGCAGTGAAGAGAGCTCACAGTTGAAATGGATGACTTCATTGGATCTTCAAAAGGTTATGCTGCATAGAAAAAGAGTGTTGACTAGTGCAAACAAAAAACTCATTGTCCATGCACCAGCCACCAGGTGACTGCAGACTGGCTTGTTCATGATGTTCATGTAATGCAGTGGGTCACATATGGCTGTGTGCCTCTCATAAGCCATTGCTGAAAGTATGAATCCTTCAGTACGACCTGACAGTATAATAAGGAAAACCTGTGGAAAGCTGCCATAGACAGAAATAGTTTTTTGCTTTGAACAGAAGTGCTCCAGCATTTTGGGGACAGGGACAGAGGAATAGAAGACATCAAGGAAGGAGAGGTGGAAGAGGAAGAAGTACATGGGTGTGTTAAGCAGAGAATCAGTCCTTATTGCCAGCAGGATCACCACATTCCGCAGGAAGAGGAAAATCTTGAGCAGTGGGTCATTGGAAATTCCCAGGAGAATAAACTAGGTCACATTGTTTCAACTTTCCATTGATTATTATTCATAAAATGATGAGCTGCAAGAATGGGGAAAATTAAATTAAATTAACTGACATTCTGAGAGAGGTGAACATGACAACATGTATGCATGTGCTATCATAAGCTTAGTACCAATGTGAACGCAAGAACAAATGGATATAAACTGGACACTAGGAAGTTTAGACTTAAAATTAGACGAAGGCTTCTAACCATTAGAGAAGTGAAATTCTGGAACAGCCTTCTAAGGGGAGCAGTGGGGGCAAAAGACATATTTGGCTTCAAGACTATGCTTGATAATTTTATGGAGGGGATGGTATGATGGGATAGACTAATTCTGACAATTAATTGATCTTTGATTATTATCAGGTAAATAAGCAATGGTCTGTGATGGGATGTTAGATGGGGTGAGATCTGAGTTTCCACTGAGAATTCTTTCGTGGGTGCTGGCTGGTGAGTCTTGCCCACATGATCAGGGTTTAACTGATCGCTATATTTGGGGTCGGGAATGAATTTTCCTCCAAGGCAGATTGGTAGAAGCCCTGGAGGTTTTTTGCCTTCCTCTGCAGTGTGGGGCACGGGTCATTTGCTGGAGGATTCTCTGCACCTTGAGGTCTTCAAACCACGATTTGAGGATTTCAATAACTCAGACATAGGTTAGGGGTTTGTTACAGGAGTGGGTGGGTGAGATTCTGTGGCCTGCTTTGTGCAGGAGGTCAGACTAGATGATCATAATGGTCTCTTCTGACCTTAAAGTCTTTAATAAGGAACTGGACATTTCAGCATGGATGGTAATCATTTACAATGACAATTCAGCTGGGTAGTTCTTAGAGCTTTTCATACTGTATCACTTCTTAAGATGCAACTTTCATTCTGGACATGTATTGTGGTCGTTTCTCAGAGCCTCAGTCTTGGAGCAGCATCCCATGATGCAAGCTGATGTACAAACACAGAACAAAATGATAATCCCTGCACAAAGAAGCATATATGTGTGTGCTGTATCTTTGTTCTACCCTCTCATTTGGCATCTGTGCTTTTTATTCACTGGGATATACTTTAGAAACTTATATTAATTTCTTACATTGCAGCCTGCCATTGGGCTTCTCCTATGTGACAAATCAGGAAAATGTCTGTATTGTTTCTTATTAATAATATGTTTGACCGTGTTTCCTAGTCAGTTTGGTATTATCCACCTGATGCATGAAGTTCAATGGAAGGAGGCTGTAAGAGAAGGGGCAGGGGTGCTAAGGAAGGGTACAACAATGACACAAATAGAGAACGTCTCCTCAAACTCAGTTACCAGGTTTATGCCCACCCACTCTATCCTGGGACAGGGCTGTTTGACCATGGCTGAGAAGGTCAAAAGACACTGATGTGTTATAAGGTGCCCCCAACAGAGAGGGAGGGGGGAATGGTCAGCATGCTGGAGGCTGACATATGGACAGAAAGACTCAGAGTCTGGAGCTACAGCGAGCAAGCATGGTGCCCAGATAGAACATGAAACAGCAAGGTTAGGTCATGTCTGTCTAGGAGCTGAAGAAGAATGCTAAGCACAGGGAAGAAGCTTTGCATTCAGGCCTTCTTGTTTTTTTCAAATAGGCTTCTCCAGGCACTGTGGACAATTTGGGCAAAATTCCTCAAACCAGTGTAATATTATTGATACTGACAGACTTACTCCTGATTTACATTTTACATCATACTTTGGCATAACTAGTAGAGGTCAACACCAGGTTGCAGTAGAAGTGGGGGAGTAAAGGGTTGACTTTGAATAGCTACACAAAGATAATATCTACCCGTGACTTGACTCCAGTAGGTTTTTAAATAGAGACATCGATCTCAAAATATCTATCTATCTATCTATTGGCAGTGAAGACAACGTTTGGGGGGTTAGGTATTTTAAAAACCAGATCTACTTGGGTCATTGGAGATGGGAGTTTTAAATTACTTGATTCTGTTGACTTGATCACTGATGGTAGAACTAACATTCACAAAGCACTGAAAGACCCTGGCTAAGGGACTAAGAGGCTCCCTTTATCACATTGAAAGATGCATGGTTTATTCCAGAATAATGGCTGAGGTTAATGGCTGAGATAATCCCCAGGTTCCCTTTGGCATAGGTCCCTGCAGTTTCTCATATGTCACACTTATTTTCACTCAATAACTAATCAAAATGTTTAGCCTCCTACATTTGCAGCCTTAAGTAAAGTTCTGGGAAAGACATTATTTGATTTGATTTATACATAGGTTCCAAGATTTGGATCCTCAGAGAGAGAAAATCAATGTTGCCCCATTGACTTTGTTCTCTCCATGGCAATCTGCTCCCAAGTTAATCTTCCCTGTCTGCCCTTTGTTTCCTAGCTAGCATTAACTATCTCTTTGTTGCATCGTGCACATGTTTGGAGAGTGTCTCTTTGAGGTTCTGGGGTGAGATCACTTCCCAAGAAAACAGTCTTGGTTTTCTATTTAGGGATATGGCTACTCTTCCTCATGGGCATTCAGAAGGGATGGATGCTGTGCTGTCGAACGCTGTTATATTATCTGCTTATGCCACTTGTAGATTTGTATAGTCTCCTAGCTATGTTGTATATCAGGTCATCTGGGAAGGGAGATGTGACGCGTTCCCCCTGGGGTGCCACCTGGAGCTGGGGTACCACTGAGCCCCCTGACTCACCAGCCTGGGCTCCTTCTCAAACTATGCTGCTGAGACAACCTGAAGACACGCTCTAAGTCTTATACTTCCACCAGCATCCACACAGGTAGGGACATACCCAGCTGTGGTTACATGCAGGATCTCTGACCAGCCACTGAATGTGAGACAACAATAGAGAGGATAAAACCAAGGTAACCATCAGCTTCTCAGTCTAGGGCCCCAGAGCTGTACCGTCCTGCCCTAGGGAGTGAAGAACAACCAATGATGTCACTCCCTGCCTTAAACAGCTTTTGCATATGGCAAGAAACCTTTTCTTCAAAACTTGGTCCCCAAGCTGGTTTGTTGGAAAATACTGACATCCCAAGATGGAGTCCAGAGTCATGTGTCCTGTTGATATGTTCTTGTAGAGTAATAGCAGCCATTACACCTACAGACTGTCTGGAGCGTTCCCAGGAAGGCTCACCAGGTGGGAAATAGCTTCTCCTAAGGTCTATTGTTTTCCCTAATGGCTCATTACCCTGAATAGGCCCTTCCCAACCAGCTATCTAGACTGAAAGCAGCTTGTCTAGTGGGTGTTACCAAGGGGTAATTACATTTGAAATACAGATACATAGTGTTTATAACTTCAGATACAAAAATGATACATGCATACAAATAGAATAATCATATTCAAGAACTCATAACTTTTCCAATGACACCTTATATGATATCTTGTACAAAATGCATCATAATTATGCCATAACCATATCTTAATAATATTACTATGACAAATGCCAGGTGAAGTGTCACAGGGGACATCAGTGGATCAGGTCACCACAGCATTTCTCCATACAGGACCATGCAAAGCCATATTGTTGGTGGGTCAGCCTGTCACGAGGTATGGCTTCTCTCTCACCTTCTTCCCTGCAGAAACTGCACAGACTCCACTGGTTGTGCTTTCACTGTACTCTGTGATTTTAAGTTCAAGTTCCCTCCATTATTTCCATAACCACCCCGATGCAACAGTATATCTATAGGCCCTATCCCTAGGACAGGAGGGGAACCGAGGCCTCTGTGTAACTGAGCTCAGCTAGCCCTGGTCCCCTCTATCTCCTCCTCTTTGGGACTTCCTGCCTTTTTATCAGCCTTGCACTGATGGGATAATTGGATCCTTATCCCAGTCAGCCTGATTGTCTAATTACCCCCATCTCTAGGGGAACTAATTAACACCAGGGTGAAGGCTCCCTGCACTCTGTCACTCAGCCCCCATCTTTCCCACCAGTAGAGAGGGAATTTGAGACTTCCACAGATGAATGCCTGAGTCATTACATCTTGAGCTGATGAGCCACTAGCTTCTAGCCAGAACATATAATACTTTCTCAGCCTCTGTGGACTGGTCATGGTGGGGACAGGCAGATAACGTAGATGGATGAGGGGCTTTCATGTTTTCCTCTGAGCAGAGGACTATCTACCAAGCATCCGAAGACCACAGCAGCTCAAATCCCCCCATTAGGTGATAAATGCCATTTGGGGTGTCATACCAGGGATTGAACTAGGAACCTCCTGACGGCCACCTTCAGTACCCTTCCTGTGCACTCACCTATGTTACTAGCCCCTATTGAAGCTTATGCCACCAGTTCTGAGCTAGTATTTTTAGAGTAGCAGCTAAATGAAAGCTAATTCTGGGTGCCTACTGGAGCTGCAAAATGACACCCTCAGTTGCAGTGTGAAGAGCGCCTGCAAGAAAGGATGTGTGTACTGCCAGGTAACTTCTAATCCATCTCCAGCATAGGGCTAGTGGTATAGGGAGAAGATAATTAGATCATTGCTCTAACAAGATCATTGCTTGAGACAAAGCAGATGTCTCTCCAGGCTTCTGTCTCTATGCATCCAGCAGCACACTGCTCCCAGTGTGGGGGTCCATAAATGTCCCTGTAAACATCCCTTCTAACCCTAATCTTTGTACTTACACTCATTTTACACAAGTGAAACTCCACTGACTCCAATGGAGTTATTCAAGCTGGTTGAAAAATCTTATTTTATTTCCACTCAATATCACAAACAACTGTATTCAAAAAATTGTTTGGAAAAAAATCTCATTTTAGACCCCTGCCAAAAAACGTGGTATGAGATGAATAT